>NC_044002.1:23302399-23347399 GCF_902150065.1 Myripristis murdjan | reverse complement strand
CACACACACACACACACACACACACACACACACACACACACACACACACACCAAACAGCCGTTGCAGCATCATTTCCTATTCGTAAGGTTCCTCTAAATGCCAAATCCAATCTGTTCAGCACTTCAGTGACATTTAAAGGCTTTTATGGGTTCATCGTCTCACACACACACACACACACACACACACACACACACACTGCTGAACACACAACACACATGGAAGTCAAACCTGTGGCTTAAAGGACCCTCCCGGTGATTCTGCATGTTTAATTTAATATCTACAAAATATTTAAACCTCACATTTCTGCAGATCTTTTCCCATTTTATATATTTTTTTTTTAGATTTGCCGTATCACTCCTCCTCCCTTTCCTCCAGCCGCTGGTTTCCATTCATTCCACGACGATATGAACATGAACTTTCAGAGCCTTCACACTTTCTTCACTCCAGTTTTCCATCAGCGGAATAAAGTCCTCCACATGAGTTTTCCTAAAAGCAGCAGCACTGTTGGCTTTTCAGGACTTTTTACAAACTGAAACGCTCCTTCCTCCTCCTCCGCCGGGGAAAATAGTCCCTAGGCGGGGAAACGTTTTGCTTTCCACAGCCGATCATCAACTGTGTGGTTTGTGAATGTTGAGGAAAGAAACTTTGAATTTCCATGATTAAAGCGGTAAATTTGCGAGAAAAAGCTCAGAGAAAACTAGTTTGTTCTCCTCCTGTGGGATCCAGTCAGAAGGAAATCCTGCTGGTTTGAGTCCACACTGCAAAAACGCAAAATCTTACCAAGATTATTTGTCTTATTTCTAGTCAAAATATCTCATTACACTTAAAATAAGACATGATCACCGCAGAAGTAAATTGTTTTTAAGACAATTTTTGCTTGTTTCATTGGCAAAATTTGCCAGTGGAAAAAGTGAAAATTCACTTGAAATAAGTAAAAATTAGCTAGAAACAAGAAACAAATTTTGCCAATGAAACAAGCAAATTTTCACTTGAAACAAGAGACAATTGTCTATAAACAAGTTACTTCTGAGGTGATCATGTCTTATTTTAAGTGTAATGAGATATTTTGACTAGAAATAAGACATTTTTGACTTGAAATAAGACAAATAATCTTGGTAAGACTTTGGGTTTTTGCAGTGCAGAATCCCAATCTCCTCCTCAGCATCTGGACTCTGAAGAGACGTTGCTGTGACTCGGGCCGATTCAGAAGACAACAATCTGCTGATTCTGGGCTCAAATCAGCAGGATCTCCTTGTTCCTGAATCTCATTGCAAAGCAGAATCTGACGAGGTGATCAGCTGCAGGCCTGAGACACGGCGACACGTGGAGCCTCGGTGCCAAAAAAGGAAAAGAAAAACTATTTTCCTCATAAATTTGTGGGTTTTTTCCTTATAAATTTACAACTTCAATCCCGGAAATTCTGAGCTTTTTTTCCAGGAATACTACCCCACTTCCTGGCTCCATATTTTTTTATTTAATTTTTTTTTTTTTTTACGCCGCCGTCGGCCTGTACAGACAAATCCGAGAAATATCTCTGCGCCCATCGGCTCCGAGCTCTGTGGAAAAGAAGCGGCGGTAACGTCTTTGACCGTCTGGCCTGGAGGAAACTATTAAAGTCACAGCTCATCCAGTCATCTGCTTAATAACAACCTGCTGGAGCCATAAATTCCTGGTTTGTTGTGCCGTGAATGCCAGACGATCGCAGTTTGACCGCAGTCAGACTCGCTCGCTAATAACCGACCACACCGACTGTCATCATGAACTTTCTCTCATTTTACCACATTCACTGGTATAATCCTATAAACTGAGTTACACACAGTTTAATTTTAAAATTTTAGAAGAGATCCCGAACATGTGCTGCTGGATTCCAGGGAAATGTGTCTGAAATGACGCACAACATATATGATTTTTTTTTTTTTTTTTTTTTTTTTGAGCTGGTTACCTCAAGGAAAGTCAGCGTTTAACGGGTTAACCACATCTAATTAGTACCAAACCACATCACCTGTCAATCATCATGTGTGCAGGCCGTCACCACAGCTATGTAAACATTCAGGTGTTCATTCTGTCTTCCTGCGGTAAGCACCACCCACCTGGCAGCGCCAAGATCAATAAACCAAACGCACTGGGAGTTTTTTTTTTTTTTTTTTTGCAGAGGCAGGTCTGGCATGCCTGAGCAGCTCGGTGCTGCCGAGGCTTTTTTCCCACACAGATAGTAGGTTATTAACGGTGGCAGTATTCCTGGAATTCACCCCACTGTACAGAACAGTACAGTTAATCCTCATATTTAAAAAAAAAAAAAAAAAAAAAAAAATTAAAAGAAAAAAAAAAGACCAGGGAGAGACGAGAGAGGAGGAGGAGGAAGGAAAGAGGGGAAAACTAGAGGAGGAGGAGGAGGAGAGAGGGAGAGCAGGAAGTGGGAGAGGAGAGTTGAATCCGGGTCGGCTGAACACCTGCATGCAAACATCCTGACTGACACTTTCTGTGGTTGGATCCTAATTAGATGTGGTTAACCTCTTAAACTCTGACTGCCCTCGAAGTAACCAGCTCAAAAAAAAACAAAACAAAAACAAAAACAAAAACCTGTAGCGATACCGAGGGAAACATTCAAAGCCAAGATGCCGTTTTGTTTTACGGCTGCAGAATCACATCAAACAGAAAAGATCTGTATATGCACTCCATGGAATCCAGCAGCACATGTAAGTAAGTCAGTAAGTAAAGCTGTATTTGTAGAGCACTTTTTAAAACACACATTTACAAAAAAACAAACAAACAAAAAACACAGAAAGACAAATGGAGCCCAGGAAGATTTGCGACCACTTTGCCACAAGCTGATGGAGATCCAGATAAAGAACAAAGAATAAATGCATAAGAAAATATTTGTTAAAAAAGGACGGGCACAGATGAAGAAAACTCATAGATGTATGTTCTAAATCCATCCAAAGACCTTCACAGGCCGTGTGGGGTTTCATATGGGATCAGATGGGATCAGATGGGATCAGATGGGATCAGATGGGATCGTGTCGCAGGCTGGAGGAAATGATTTTTAAAACTCAAGTTTCTGAAAAACACACACACTCCGAGATGTCACATTGTCAAGTTTCATGATGCACTCTCAGAAAAACACTGGTTCTTAAATGGTTCTTCAAAACACTCTCTGGTTCTGCAGAGAACCATCAGCAGCTGAAGAACCTCTTTATTTAGGGGCTGGTTCTCCACACACTTTCTGTGGTTCTGCTGAAGGTTGTGTTAAAGGTTCTTCATGTTTATTGGAGTTATTTGGTGGCGGCAGCAGCTAACAATTCTTTTCCTTGTGGATTAATGTGCAGATTATTTCCTCAGTGAATGGATTAATGTCTCGCTCTATAAACCATCAGAAAACATTTTTAATAGCTCATCTGGAACCCAGTGAAGGAACAAGGAACGTGGAGAACCGGACAACAACATGTTCATGTTGGTTTTCAACCTGCACACAGTCATCTGATTTAAAATGCTCAGAGAGACTTTTATTCTGAAAAATGACTAAAGAACCATTTGAAAAAAAGTTCTTTATTGAACCAGTTGGATCCATAGAGAACTTTCTTAAAAATGATTCTTTAAAGAATCTATTTTTTTCAACCATTTTTTCTGGTTCAACCATTTTTTCTTCATTGAGGCACCTTTGGGAGTTCTTCAAAGAACCATCTAAACAATTGGATCCTTAAAGAACCTCTTGCTAAAAGGTTCTTTCTGGAACCAAAAATGGATCTTTCAGAGGGTTCCTGTCAGACTTCAGAGGTCATGATCCTCATATGTTTATGCTGCTGATTCATTTTCAGCCTCTCCAGTCGTGATGATGGGACTCACGGCGCGTACGTCCTGTTCCCCGCTCTGTTTTGGGGCCGCCCGGGTGACCGAGCCGCGGGATTCTCCACCGAGCACAAATCAGCCGGAGCCGGTCAAGGAAGTGCATCTGCAAGTGATTTATCGTGAGGATCAGCATCCAAACGCTCGCGCTGCATCCGACCCCGCCCACGTGGCAGCGCAGGCAGGCGGCTTCAACACGCCGTCACACACTCCAGCGACCACGTGCCTCTGCCGACAAACACCGACGTAAATCCATCTCCGTCCGTACGAGCCGTGTGATGGATGTTGGCTTCCCTTCTTTGTAACCCTCACTACAGAACCCATAACACAAGAATATGAGGCAAATATAGCTGCAGAGCCACTGTGTTGCTGCTTTCACATCCTGCACTTTGATTACATAACCGACCTTCAGCTGAATTATTTATCATTAATGATTTATTAATGCGTCCGGTGTTTTTACCATTTAGAGAAGAAGAGAGGCTAAATTTGACAGGCAGGTGCACACAGAGGGAGAGAGAGAGAGAGAGAGAGAGAGAGAGAGAGAGAGAGGGACGGGGTTAAAGGGAAATGTGGTGAGTGTGTGCAGAAAGTAGAGGACGCCGCTGACGGGACGGACGGGCGGACGGCGGGACGGACGGAGGACGAGTTCTCCTCCAGAGGTTGAAGCTGGCAGCTCTTATGTAACCAGAGTCACAGCGAACCACGGAGCTGGAATGTGACCTGCATCCTCATCGGGTGATGCTGGGTAGTCCCTCTCTCTCTCTCTCTCTCTCTCTCTCACACACACACACACGCACACACAGAACACACACTGCTTGCAAGCTAAAACACAGTGACCCCTGACAAGGCTGATGTCGGTGAACATGGATCATGTCCTCAAACGCCAAAACATTAACGCTGCAGGAACCAAATTAAAGTGAAAACCATTTAACCCCATTCAGTGTTTATTGTCTCTAAATACATTTTTTTTTTGGCTAAATCTGAAATTAACACGATATGTTTTCAAAGTCCTGGACACATTCAGTCCCCGTCAGTGTAAGAGTAAGAGATATCAACATTTTATGCACATTTGTTTTAGCTGTTTTATATGACATCATGGAACTACAGCATGCCAATTATAATTGTCAAAAAACTGACCTCTGCTTTATGGCCCTCGATTTCCACAGGAGCTTTGTATGTATGGGAGGAGGGGGGTGGGGTTATGTTTTATCTAAAGGCGTATTTAGTTTGTCAACAAGACACATAAAGTACCTGACACATAAACTTCATGGGGGTCGAAATTGCTGGTGTCAAATTGACCCCAACTGATAAAAAAAAAAAATGTCAGTAAATGTGAAGGTCACAAGAGGCTTAAGGTTTGTTTTCACCTGACAGTCTTTTCGCATGGTCAGGACGACCAAATCATGTTGATGCATTGTTTTTTTTTTTTTTCTAATTTTGTGTCACAAGGCTGAGGGTAGCTGAACCCGGACAAAATATCGAGGTTATGATGGAGAGAGGGAGAGGGAGAGAGAGAGAAAGAGAGGGAGAGGGAGAGGGAGAGAGAGAGAGAGGCGAGGACACGCCCACATCAGGGATCACTAACATTTTTTCTTTCACACGGCTTAAATAGAAATGGACCAAAGTGACATGCTTGCTTGTTATTGGTCAGAGCAGAAAGCACGTAAAGACAAAAAGTTATTTTTATAACTCAGGAATATCGTGAACCACGGAGCTCCACGTTTATGATGGTTCATGTCCTCTCTGCTTTTGTCTGTGCATCACAGGAGATTAACAAAACATGGAGATGATGAACCTGAATGATTACCTGACTGACGAGTTGTGGTCAGATCCCTGTCCTGACGTAGAGCTGGAGGTGCTCCAAGATGGGTTATATAAATAGGATTTTGGGTATATATATATATATATATATATATAAAAAAGCCTGATATTATAACAAGTCCTGTGATTTTAAAGGCAACCTAATGCCTTTGGTGGTTGCTTTTTAAAATTTAAATTTAAAAATTAGGCTGCATTTCATTGAAGAGCCTGACACTTCTCAACCGGAAGGAGCGAAAGCCAGCTCGCTTTGCTGAGGTTTCCGCGATCTTGTAAGTTTATTGCAAACCACACACTGCGATATGGATCTAATAAAGTTACGAAATCGAACCTGTCAGACATGACGCATGCGGACCGAGCGATGATCACACCGACTGAGTCTTACAGACGACGACGCTAATCAATAAACGAGAAAACATCATCAGCGTACATGATCACTCTGCACTGCTTTAGGAGTGAATAATGAAGCTCAGCAGGAACAGAGCCTTGCAACAGTGATATAAATGAATTAATTTTAATTATGAATATTAAGTGATGCTAATGTGTTCCGAATAAGAGGAGGAGAACATGGACCTGGTCGTTCTTCATCATTTCATTTTTCTCGTCTTACCTCCATCACTGGGTTTAGCTCCAGTGTCGTGTTGATCAGTGTCGTCATTTTATGCTGCATTCCTATTGGTTGCTTAGTAGACGTAGCTCATAGCAACATTCACCTTGGGAGATGGTTATTCTAAATTTTGTCCCAGGCTTTCTTTGGTCGCAAAACAACGGCCATCTTTGAACTTCTCTCTCAGTGCGACGTGGGAACGGCGACCAAAGATATTGCCTCGTTTCTTCCACGTTGGATTTGTTTGACGTGAAGAGAGCAGCCACTTCACTGACAGACTTTGATAAGGGTTTCATAATTTCATACAGTTACGTGCATGTATTTGTATGACCGTATGTGCATCCACATGGGATTTATGATGTTGAATGCATTTATAAATGTCTACACGTGGATCAAAATTATCATCATTAACGAAAACTAATTAAACAGTGAAAACCAGGTGTGAAAAAAACATTTTTGTCAACTGAAATAAAATAAAAATCAAGCTTTACAATAAAATAAAAGATAGATAATTGTTTAGTGTGCTTATAAAGCTAGTTTCCATCTTTATCAGTTTACTTGGTTGTTCATCTATGCTACATGAATACATTTTTTATTACATATATATTTTTTCTGACCATTTTGAATCTCGCTCCTGACAAATACCTCATATTCCCCCCAAAAAAGAGACTGTAACTAACAATGAAACTAATAAAAACTAAACTAGAACTAAACATTTTCCAAAAATAAATACGAAACTAAATGAGCAAGCTGAAAACAAAATGTGAAAATGAAAATAAAAACTCATGCAAAAATGCAAAACAATAACAAGCTTGATGTATTTGTGCATGTTCACGTTGCTGCTGTACTCACTTCTGCGTAACTGTGAACTACCCTTCCTGCACACACACACACACACACACACTCAGTTATGTGTTCTACAGTGTATTTCCAGTGTTTAAAATAAAAAAATTGACATAAAAATTGCATCTATATGAAAAATAACATATAACATATAACAACGTTGCAGTATGAGTTGTGGAAGTAGCTGCTGCGTGGGAAACAGTGTGTTACTTTGCTCACAAATCACACACACACTCAAGCTGACACTGAACACACACGGCAGCCTCAACAGACCTCGTTACACACTGGCCTGAGCGGGAGCGAGTCCCCAGACGACACACACACACACACACACCCACACACACACCCACATATATCAGGTCATTTCAAGGCTGATTTTGGAGCCAAGGTGTGTGTATCTGGAAAAGCGGAATGAGGTTATCTAACACCTTTCCCCACCGCCGTCCCAGAACATTACAAACTGGTGTTACATGTCAGCAGGAGATGTGAGCTCGACGGGGACGGTGTGTGTGTGTGTGTGTGTGTGTGTGTGGGACTATTTTTTTCCTCCAGAGGCCGAATATCACCGGATCGTCATGCTGGAAATATGGCTCGGACATCGACGTTATGTAAGACCCCACGGGGGAAACGAGGGATTTACTACAGTGTGTGTGAATCCAGGCAACACACACACACACACACACACACACACACACACATACACAAGCAGGTGCTGAAAAGAGAGAGGAATACAAAGCAGGCACACACACACACAAGCTGGTTTAGAGAAACTGAAACCGAGTGCACATTTTTACTCCGCGTTTGAAACTGAAATACAAATACAAATCACTCAGAGTGCTGCCATGCTTTGTTTTGTTTTGTTTTGTTTTGCTATGTATTAGGATTATTTTTTAAAGAGGCAGTGCATGTGTGTGTGTCTGAGAGAGAGACTGGTGAATGCTGCTTGTGTTTTTATTTTATTTTATTTATTATTTTTTTTTGTGCACCACTCACCAAATTTCAATGTGCAGCTGTGCAGTGACAATAAAGGCTTCCTATTCAATGCTGTCCTGTTCTGTTCTATGAAGTAGGTAGTTAATGCCAAAGTAGTGCACTGATTAGCCCCCTGTGCTCTGACTTTCCCTTAAATTTTCCCTTAAGTAGCTTCATAACTAGGAAAAAAAACATGTTTTCATAATGCAGGAAAATGAAAGCACACTAATCAACATTTTACAAGGAAAACCTCAGTGTGCCAGCTGATTTAGTCAAAAACGACCCATTTTTCATCTACAGTGCAGAATGTTAAGAGACAATTAACCCACTGAACTCTGCCCTTAACTTTCCCCTTAAATAGCTTCAGATTAATGGCCCTTTTCCATTAGTATCTACTCGGCTCGACTCGGCTCGACTCTACTCGCCTCGACACGGTTTAGGTGGTTTTCCATTACAGTTGAGTAGCACCTCGCCGTGGGTGGAGTCGCCGGCGCACCGTCCAGCTCCCTCTGGATTCTTTGGGCCGCCACAAAGCTCAGAAAAGTCTCCACGTCTTTATTTGACCGCGGTAGCGGTGTGCTTGCCATTTTCCGACTTTGACAACTTCACTGACGATCAATGCGCACGGCCGCTGTTGCCGTTTTTTTTTTTTTTTTTTTTTAATGTCGGGTTTTGTTTTCGTGCGGGAGTCGCTCTCGTCACTCCCTGTCCAATCAGTTGCCTGCACGGCGTTTACGTCACATTTTCAGCTCGACTCAGCTCGACTCAGCTCGCTTGGAACCCCGGCTGAGTAGGTGCTAAATGGGACCTGCTAGCAGGTACTACGACCTAATGGAAAAGCTCTTAAACCGAGTAGAGTCGAGCCGAGTCGAGCTGAGTAGGTACTAGTGGAAAAGGGGCATAAGTGTCCTATATCGTGAGACAGTGTCACACATGTGTTGTGTCTCTGCTGGCTGCAGCTTCACCGATGCTGAGGGAAAAGTTCAAAGCCAGGACGCCGTTTTGTTTTACGGCTGCAGAATCACAGCAAACAGAAAAGATCTACATGTCTTACGCATCATTTTATGTCAACATGTGCTTGTTGTACGGACGAGGAGACATGTTTTAATTCAATTTGTAAAAAGGACGATGCACTTTAATCATTAAAAAAAAAACCCAAAACTGAACAATTAACCCATTGAACTGTGCCCTTAAATTTCCCCTTGAGTGGCTTCCAAATTAGGTTTCACAGATTGTAGGTCAGTGTCACATCCATATGCAGCTTTACTGAAGCTCCATCACACTGATATTGAGGGAAATATTCACAGCCAAGACGCCGCTGTAGGAGCTGAGCCAGAAGACGAGTGTAACTAGTGCAACAAGGATGACTGAATGATCAAGTTATTATTTGCTAAACCGACTGCAACCAGAAAACAGGATCACATGAAGCCCCTATGTGTGTTAATGCCAAAGAATGACATGTCGGGCAAAATTCAGATTTAGCCATAAATGTATTAAATTAAGGCACATAATAAACACATAATACAAATAAACAAAATATGGCAAATATCACAAAAATATGGGCCCTTTAAATGTCAATGTCCAGTAAAAGTCCACTTGCTCTGTGCTAGACTTCCAAGGTTTCATAGGAGGCTGAGCTCAGTTTTTTTCCTTCCTGCCACATGGTGTGCGGGGAAGACTCCAGAAGCTCAGGGTAGCTCGCCGTCCAGAGTGGAGATCGGTGTTTCGGTGTAGAGATAAATAAAATTACCATTCAAACTTAAATTTATTTTTCTTTCTTTAGTTGTACAACATGAATCGGTAACTCATCCTCATTGATTCAACATAAATCACTGTAGACGGCGTATAAATCTCAGAAAATACATACATTCAAAGATCTTGCAAATCGCCTTGAGCTAACCAGCTAACTCAATGGAAAATTACATGCAATTAACATTAGGAATGAAAAACGCCGACCGTATAACTCGGTCTCATTTATCAAACTTTTTTCCAACACTTTTCTTGGCAACCAAATGACAACCTGCGACACTGAACCATGTCTAAAAATTTTCTCCTCACCGTTGACTGTGGAACACGTAAATTAAAACTTTACAGCGGGAGCACACACACTGAATCCCAGTACCGGGCGTCGGGTTCTGCCACTTGGTTTCTTGGTTTCATGGCTTCATGCTAACTCTCTTTTTATCTATTACAACCATCTGTATACATCAATACCATCTGTATATTTCACATTCCATATATCTCATATTCTCAGGTTAGTCTTTATTGTATATATTTAATCTTTATTGTATATACTTCTGCATCTATTCTACTTTATTTAACTTTATTTTATGTTTCTATTGATGCTGCTGTAACATGAGAATTTCCCAGTTTGGGATCAATAAAGTAAATCTATCTATCTATCATCTATCTACACACCGGCAGCAGCCACAAACAAACACTCGCATGTGCGGAGTGGGAAGCGGAAGAGGACGTGACCTCGTCCTGACCCGGAACTTAGGTCGCTTTCACACCAGAGCTGTTTGGTCCGCTTTAAACGGAGCAGAGTTCGTTTCCTCGGATAGTCCGGTTCGTTTGGGCAGGTGTGAACACGCATCCGGACTCTGGTGCGGACCAAACAAGCGAACTCTGGTCCGCCAGAAAACGTAGGTCTCGGTTCGGTTCCAAGTGAACCCTGGTGCGGTTCGTATGCAGTGTGAAAGCTCAGCGGACCAAACACTGGACCAAACACAGGAAGTAACGGCATGCTAACTTTAGCTGCTAACCTTAAACGTTGCTGTGACACGCAAGGCGCAACGTTAGTCGACTCGTGTCCGTTATTATGCTGAATGAAAAGTGTCGCACGGTAAAATGTATAGCACTATAAAGACAAGTTAATACATCACTACTGACAGCTCATCTTTTTAAAAAATATTCCCACACTCACCTTCTCTCTGGAATACACATTGCCATAACTCGCAGGACTGTATGCCGTTTTCTCCTCCTCTCGATAAAGTTTTCTCATGATGAGGAGGCTCATCTTGCGAATAGCAGTTACTCTGATGTATTGCTCATTAACTTGGTGCTGCTGGTAGCAATATACCAACAAAAATATTAGAACGGGAAAAAGATGGCTCGCTCCAGTGCCGGCTTTACTAATGTCGCCGACGACTCTACCTATGACGCCGATAAAATCCTGCGGGTATCCCTCCGGTAAACAACCGCTGCCGGCGTCCCTCCGGCCGCTAGCGGCGCCCCTCCAACAGATGGCGCCCTAGGCCTGCCTATACCGCCTATGCCCAAAGCCGGCTCTGGCTCGCTCCATTCATTTTGCGTAAACAGGAAGTAATACTGATGTCAGATGCCGGCCAGCCCAACAACTCAGCGTAACCAAAGCAAAATGAGCCGCGGAAGTGCATGGGGAGTTGATGCGTCCTCTAATGAGAAGAATAAATTTCCCCTGTATGTTTGTCTTGTAAAGTCCGTTACTCTATTTGCAGTGTGAAACCAAACCAACCGGACCAAATGTGTTACAATGTAACAGAATTACGGAGTTTGGTTCGGACCTTGGTTCGGACTTTCAGGTGTGAAAACGCCCTTATACTGACATTGGTAACCATGGTTACCTGGGTTACACGAGGCTCTCGATGTACCAACCCCAACCTGTGGTCACGAGCTCTGGGTGGTGACCGAGAGAACGAGGTCACGGACACAAGCAGCAGAGAAGGGTTTCCTCGGCAGGGTGGCCGGGTGCAGTCCCTTAAGGAGAGGCTGAGGAGCTCCGAGTAGAACCGCTGCTCCTCCGCCTTGGAAGGAGCCAGTCGAGGTGGTTCAGGCATCTAGTCAGGATCCCGGTGGAGGTGTTCAGATCACGTCCACCTGGGAGGAGACCCCGGGGCCGACCCAGGACACGCTGGGACACAAACTACGTCTCCCGGCTGGCCTGGGAACGCCTCGGGATCCCCCAGGAGGAGCTGGTGGACGTGGCTCTGGAAAAGACCACCTGGGCCGACCTCCTCAGCTGCTGCTGCCGTGACCCGGTTCCAGATCAGCAGCAGGAAATGAAGAGGAAGAAGAAGATGCCGTTGTTTTACGGCTGCAGCATCAACATCAAACAGAAAAGATCTACTTGTGCATCGTTTTATACGATTTCCCTGGATGTCAGCAACATGTGTTTGGGATCTTTGGAAACCTCGGGATCTGCACTGGAATTTAAAATAAAGTTCTGCAGGTGGGAACAAAAGCTCGGCTGTGTGACAAGCAGCAGACCTGAAGAGGCTAAAATGTACTGTTAGCTTGCTTGGACTAAAAGGCTTTAAAGTCACAGTTTAGACCAGATTTTTTGTTTTCCTTTTAAAGATGAGCAGCTTTACCAGCATCATACAAAAAACAACACCACAAAAATGTCTGAATTTCACATTTTTATTGTTCATGATAATGAAACAGGTTCACCGATACAAAAAAAATCCCCTTTGGGCAAAATTACAAATCTGAATGTTCATGTTGATCCACAGGAAGCAGAGACATCACAAACGGTGGGGAGCATAGAGCCAGAGTCCGAGTAGAAAAATAAGGCAGGTGGCTTTGAGGGGGTGGGGGTCGCACTTTGTGTACAGCTCTGTACGAAACCCTGTCAGAGTAAAAGCCTGCGAGGCGCAGACCAGACACAGGTGGCGCTGGCCTGGCCTCAGCCGGCGACAGCACGATACAGTACGGTTTGGCTCAAAGGTGCGACAGAGGCGAAGATATCGGAAGTTATCCTGAAGAAAGAGGGAAAAACGCTTCCAGACTGGGTACCTGAGACACTAAAGGGGGGTGCGGCGTGGCGCTCACAACAACGCCGTAAAAACCTGCCGCCTCTGGTCCTTCATTGTAAGACGAGCCCTTTAGAAAGATGAAACCCCGACGTGAGGAAGGGACAATCAAAGGTCTTGCATGAACTGCCGCGGTGTGGAAATCAGCCGCTGGTGGCAGAGATGCTAACAAGGCTGCAGGCCGACGTTTGTCAGGGGAAAAAACAGAAAGCCATGTTCTGTAAACATTCACATCAGGGGCTTTCAGATCATGAAGATCGCTGCGCCTTCAATGGGCCACGGAAAGCTTAACTTCAAGTAGAAATCATACAAAAAAAGCTTTTTTTCTGTGACAGTAGTGATGAACAGCGTGGGCCACGACACGAGGCATTACACCACAACTCTACTGTGATTGTCCAGGAAGAGCCACCGCTCTGCACAAAACCCTGTAACGTAGGAATTTAAGCTGTGTTGAGGTTTGCACTTGCAGAAAACGTTCCTGTGCCAGTGCTTAAAGGAATACTCCAATGTTTTGGCCTAAATCCCCCTTTTCCTGACTTCCCAGGACCGAGACAAGATGTTCGATATCATTTTCACCTCTGTACATCCAGTGGTTTGTTTATATAGGTAGCATTTCATATTAGCTTAGCATAAAGACTTGAAGTCTATGGGAGTCGTTAGCCTGGCTCCGTCAAAGTACTAAAATAAACCTTACAGCAGCTCTGAAGCTGCAGCCTATTAGTCAAGTTACAAATGCACATGATCCACTGTGTAAATAAGAGCCTCAGAGCTGGGGTTAGGTGGGTTAGATTTTCACTTTGAGAGCCAGGCTAACGACTCCCATAGACTTCAAGTCTTTATGCTAAGCTAACAGGAAATGCTACCCATAGAAACTGAAAATGATACCGAACATCGAGTCTCAGTCTGGGGAAGTCGGTAAAATGGTATTTCGCCAAATTCCTTTAAGGTACAAAACTAAAATGAATCATGAAACTGAAACAGTGAAGGAGCCATTTTTAGCTTTTCCTTTTTTTAAAAACAGGCTTGTAGGATGATCTGTCTCTTCCTGGAGGAAACTAGAAACTTCCTGTAGTTTGGTGACTGATCCAGCACATCGGTGTTGCCAGGACTGTTTTTTTTTTTTTTTTTTTTTTGGAAATGAATTCCACGCCGACGCCTGCGGTTTTGATTTCAGCCAAGATTTAGCTCTCTCCGCCCACACGGCAGCGGCCAGGCTTACACGGCACGACAGGAACTCTGGGACTATTTTCTCGACGCGGGCTGGTGAATCCGACGACGTGCGTTCGTCGTGATGCGACACATTACCGTTAAAACATGAAGAGGGGTATAGAGAGACCAGATTTTCTACAAATATACAGGCATCGATAAAGAAAAAAGAGAAACTAATGTCATACAGCAAACAAAAAAAGAATAATCTAATGCACATTTCATATATATATTTATATATATACTAAAACAACCACTGGATTGCAGAAGACTTGTAAGGCAGAATCCCCCAACAACCCCGTCACAGACAGTGAGTGTCAGTGTACCATAAAATAAAGATTATTTACAAAGCATATACATTTGTCCAAAAAGACCATGTTTGTAATCCAAAACATGCACATAATACACTATTTCATTTGAAATATCTATTTGTTTCGTGTACGTAGATCCGCAAAGGATCTGTAAAACGTTGTTGTCCACTTTGGCTGGCTGCGTTCGTGACACGCCGACGGTTCAGGAGGGGAGAAAAGGGTTTAAAAAAGCGGAGAATAACTTTTTTTTTTCTCTATTTTGAGACGTAGAAATTATCATAAGAGGTGATTTTATAAGTACATATTCCAAAAAGGCACAATTTGGGGAAAAAAAATCCCCGTTCATCAGCAGGGAAGTTTTATCTGATTAAAACTTTTATGAGGGAAAAAAGGCATCAAGAAATTTGTGTTGGTGTCCAAAGATTTTGACGATATGTGAACACACACACACACACATGAATAACACCCAGATTACATAACAGATTATTGTCCGAGTTGGGTAATAACTGGGTGTTGAACAAAAAAACAAAAAAACAAACAGGAGGTAACTTGAGTTTATCAGAAATACCTGGAACTGTGTGTGTGTGTGTGTGTGTGTGTGTGTGTGCGAGCGATCTTATCTAATCAACATGTACACCTGCTCCTCGATTACACTGTAAAAAAAACAGAGGCCACAGTGCTTAAAAAAAAAAAAAAAAAAAAAAAAAAAAAAAATCAACTTTGACCCTTTCAAAAATAATAAAACAACAAGCATCTAAAAACATTCATAAGTTAGAAAAGGAAAGAAATCAGAGTTTGAGCTTCTGGGTGAAAAGAAAGAAAAATAAAAATCACAGTTTGAGATCGACATGTTTTTTTTTCCATGATGATGAAGTGTAGGACTCTTTAGTGAACGCTGAAGGGACCCTCCTCGAGAGCACGAGCCCGGGAACATCGGACCGAAGGAGCGGGCCGAGGAACGCCGCGCCTCCATGACCAACGTCCAATGAAATCTGTCGTGTCGTTAAGCGCGTTGAGGTAGGCGGAGCAAAGAGGCGCTCGCTCTCGAGTTCAAAACCAGTAACGACAAAAAACGGCATCGCCCCGACACACACACACACACGCTTCACGTACGACCGCGTCCGGAACCGCCCAAACACGACCGCGCCGTCCTAACAGCCGCCGTAGAGAGGAAGTGAGGTCCGACAAGCGTATCCCACAATTCATCAGGAGGTACGGCGCCGGAATTAAGACGATGTGGGTGGAAATTATACGAGATTACACCACATCTGTCTGGGTGGATACTCTGTTCTGATTGGCTGGCAGGTGTGCACCGTACTGCAGCTTTGATCACCGGTCTAAATTCATCTGCAACCCGGCGTGTAACCATGGCAACATTAAAAAAAAAAAAAAAAAAAAAAAAAATCACAGCTGAGTTATCGATTTGATAAAATAAATGATTTTTTTAATATCGTTTTCCCTCTCGTCTTTACATTGACCGTGGAACAAGTGTGATAATCGGCGAGTCGGTGTGTGTTTGACGGTTTTCAGGCACTTTGGAAGCAGCCGTGGTTTTTTTTGCCTCCACGTTGTGTGTTAAAAGCATCACACACACACACACACACCTACGAGCTGATTATCCCTCACTTGTTGCAGCCTGCATTGCTGCACGGTGTGTCCTCAACCAATTAGAGCAAATGGGATTTAATTATTACTTTATTATTCGCTCCCATTTTTATTTGCTTATGCGTAGACGTGTTTATGCATGATTTTGGTCAAAGCTGCTGTTTTAAATGGGCCTTTAATTGACGTGTTTATTTGGAAAATGTACCCCGTAACTGCTCCTGCAACGCCGAACATCATCTTCACGTCTGTTTCTCTGCACTTTTGCCCAAATTCCCGGGAATACGCGAAACACAGGGAGCTCAAAGCGTTGGGTATCGGGACGAAGGCTTGGTTTCTGTGAACGCCTGTCGGGGAGCGTCCCTTCAGCGAGGACAGCGGGCACTTATGGCACTTGATGATCGATTCCCACTGGGGCTTAAAAAAAAAAAAAAAAAAAAACTAAATTTGGCTAAAACATCGTGAATCCTGATTACTTTTCAAGACACTTCTGCTCAAACTTATACTCGACGGTGTCAATTTTGGCATCGTGCATTTACATACTGACGATTTTCTGCTGCAACGGTCAATCTGAATTAATTTAATTAAACCATTGCACCATTTTTAATTACTTTTTCCCCTAAACTTGGTCAATAAATTTGCCTTTTTTTATTTTTTCCACTAATTTTGCCCGTTATTAAGCCATGATGCGTGATGAGGACAGGGTTAGCGGTGCAGCCCCACACATCTCTCTGATCGATGAGCTTCAAGGAAAAGAAAGAAAAGAAAGGAAAGAGAGAAAAGAGAGCGAGCGAGAGGAGCAGGACCGTATGTACAACACTCACTTCAGTTCATTTCAGTAGATACACTTAATTATGTACATTCAAAACCTTAACCACCTCTGTGACAGTAATACTGAAGGCAGACGCTTCTGATTGGCCGAGCCAGGAAGATCACTTCGCCGGGAGTGAAACAACATCTAGCACAAACCCACAGACGTGTGTGTGTGTGTGTGTGTGTGTGTGTGTGAGAGAGTCTCCCCAATTCCTGATGAATTTCTAACACTTTGAGGGGAGTCTCTTATCTCGTCGTGACAAAATCTGCGAGCACTGATGAGAAAAGGGGTTGTAGGCATGTTTGATGTGTGTGTGTGTGTGTGTGTGTGTGTGTGTGTGTGTGTGTGTGTGTTACATCTTGACACAAAGTGAAACACGATGCTAGAAGTGCTCCTTGTTTTTCGCGGACAGACTCCGACTCTCCGTGTCTCCTTCAAGTGCACAGAGGGCTGCGGGACTTTGCGGCGTCTCGCCCACAGATCTGCCTACGGCGAGGGCCGGCCGACAGATACTTGTTCTTCATAGCTGGAAATGATGATGGTGATGATGATGATGAGGATGATGAGGATGAAGATGACGGCAGGCTATCGTGGTGGCATGCTAGACCACAGTCCATTTTGTTCTTGTTTTTGTTTTGTTTTTTTATGTCCCTCCGTTTTTGCTTTTTGATTCTCTCGTTTGAGATGGTGCCATAATCTTTACAGCAACAAAAAAAGAAAAAAAAAAGAAAAAAAAAAAAGAGAAACAGTGATTAAAAATGTTTAAAAAAGAGCTGAAAGATTCCCTCCTCTAATACTTTGTGGGGAAAACGGAGGCGGTGTGAACCCGGCCTGATTCGGGAGGTTCGGCGCGATTCCCCAAAACGCTGGAGACCAAACTTCACCGGGGAATCTGTCGGGATGCCGCAGGGTGTGTTTGTTTTGCTTTGAGGAGGGGAGGCGGGGCGGGGCGGGGGGTGTCGCAGTTGTGTTGTGAACGTGGGAGGTTGATCTGGGAGGGGAGGGGCTTTAATGGCCGCCGGAGGGGTTGTGGATCCAGTCCATGGCGATGAGCGACAAGCTGCCGATCATGAAGATGATCCCTGTCACCAGGAAGATGGCCGCCTGCAGGGACAGAGATTCACTCAGATGAAGTCGAAGGAGCGACGATGCACGGCGGGGGGTCTGTTAATCCCCCCGGCCCGTGGGATTAAAATCATGAAGACACATCAGTGCATTCAAATAATCTCAATCTGAAGTCATTTAGTCTCATCTTCACTGCTAAAATCCTGTTTTTTTTCTTCAGATAAAGTGAAAAAATCCAGTGCCAGTGGGATGAGATAATCCCACTTTTTTCTGATGTAGTTTCACATTTTTTTCTGGGAACGAGAATAAATGTGTTGAATTAAGGCAGAATAAAAACAGATCTCACTGCTAAAAGTCAAAATCTTACCAAGATTATTTGTCTTATTTCAAGTAAAAATGTCTTATTTCTAGTCAAAATATCTTACTACACTTAAAATAAGACAATAAGCTCAGAAATAACTCGTCTTTAGTAAGCAAGCAAATTTTTACTTGTGTCACAGGTAAAAATTTGCTTGTTCCATTGGCAAAATTTGTTTCTTGTTTCAAACTAATTTTCACTTGTTTCAAGTAAATTTTCACTTGAAACAGGTGAAAATTGTCTAAAGACAAGTTACTTCTGTGCTGATCATGTCTTATTTTAAGTGTAATGAGATATTTTGACTAGAAATAAGACATTTTGACTTGAAATAAGACAAATAATCTTGGTAAGATTTTGACTTTTTGCAGATCAGCCACTAGAACCAAGAACAAGTCAAGATTATCTCATCCCACTGGTAGATTATGTCATTTGTTGGGAAAAAAAAAAAATATATATAGGATTTCAACACTGAAAATGAGACTGGATGATGATTTCAGATTGAGTTTTTTTTTGTTTTGTTTGTTTTTTTTACAGTGTGTTGGGGAAGCACCAGAATGAAAACCGGCTTTGTAAGAAAAACTGATGAGAAACTGCTGAAGTGCTGCTTTTCGGGAACTGAAACATAAATACATCAAACTGAGGGAGGAAACACTGGCAAGTTTATGATAAAGTGAGCTCTGTCTCTCCCTCACTGCCTGTGTGTGTGTGTGTGTGTGTGTGTGTGTGTGTGAGAGAGACAGAGGGTGTGTGCGGTGAGCTTGGAAGCACATGAGCAGCATCGTGTGTGTAATTACACGTCTGTGTGTGCGCTTGTTTGCACGTGCGAGACTTGTCTTTGACTTTGGACAACATCAGTGTGTGTGTGTGTGTGTGTGTGTGTCACTCACTCCAATTTTCTGCGGCGAGCGCAGCGGCAGCGACTTGACGAGGCGCAGGTAGAAGGCGGCCGGCAGGATGAAGATGAGCATGGTGGCTGCCGAGGCGCCTGCAGCAAAACAAAAAGCAGACAGAAAACATTCAGGCTGCTTTCCTTCACGTCGTTTATTAAAATAATCTCTAAAATAATCTCTGCTCATCAATATCACACATTTAGAGGGAAACATCCCTTTGTGCCTCAAAAGGAGCTCGAAATAAAAACGTGCAGATCTACGAAAATACAAACAGACTTGAGACCAGAGCTCTGTTCACACGACCAGGACGTCCTGAATATTGTACCGCATTTCATAATTTAACCATGAAATAAAAACATTTTTTCAGTGAATCTCTTAGTAGCAGTAAAATCTCTCTCTCTCTTTTTTCTGGAGAGGAGTGTGAAAACGCCTCTCTAGTGACAAACTGTGACCAGAAACAGAGGAAAACCACATTTTCTAAGAAGCTGGATTTATTTATGTGTGATATTTTCTTTTTCTTTTCTTTTTTTTTTTGGGCTTTGTTGAAATACAGCTTCAGTTCCTAGAAGAGACGTTCATTTCTAAAAAAAAACCCTGAAATATATACTTTTAAAAAGGTGGATCTTAAAGTGAACTGGTGGTTTTGAATTCCCAAATTTGCATGAAAAAAAAAAAAAAAAAAAAAAGACGATTTCCAGAGGAGTTTTAAAGCTCCGGGGGGAAAAAACACAACGTCAGCAGGATTTCCCGCAGATATTTCCTCGTTTACAGTTTGTCACGAACGCCTCACGCGGCTGCACGACCGACACCGGCCGGCACTTTAAGCCCCCGTGAGGTCAGAGGAGCGACCCTGAAGTGACGGCGCTAATCGGAGCTCGACCCCCCCCGTCCCGTCCGGCTCCACCTCGCCCTCATCTGAGCTTTCTTTCCGTTTTCCACGTCCTCTGCTTTTACACTGTTTTGTTTATCGTGTCTCCAACTCGTGTCAAGTCACAAGTTGGAGCTATAATAATCTAGAATAATCTGTGAACAAAATGAGAATTCAGACGCTCATCACATAATTAAAATAAATTAAAATAAAATCCTAAAAACGATGAAGCAGAGGACAATTTATGCGCCAATAATTAGCAGCTGCCTTGGGAGTCGTGGACTGTCGGACTTTCCCACCGGCACCCGAACGCAGCGTGAAGGTTTTTAAAGGAAACTGTTTTCGTCTAAAAGGTGGAAAAGCTCAGATCCGGTTCATCGAGAAACTCTGATCGGCTGATTAGAGCCAAGGATGTTGAGTCCGCCTGTCTGTGACCTTCTGAGGAATCTGAACGTGCTGCCAGGTGAAATATTTCCGGCGTCTTCCTGGAACAAAGTAAAATTCACGGCAAGAGGATCTGAACCACAGCGCTGCTTTGTTTGAAACCTGCAGGACCGGCTGGTGTCTTTAAAGGAACACTCCAACATTTTGGGCCAAATCCCCCTCTTTCCGACTTCCCCAGACTGAGACCACCATTTCCACCTCTGGATGTCCAGTGGTTCGGTTCCTAAGGGTAGCATCTGATGTTAGCTTAGCATAAACACTTGAAGTCTATGGGAGTTGTTAGCCTGGCTCCATCAAAGTGGAAAAAATAAACCTCACAGCCACTCTGGAGCTGTCTTATTTACACCGTGGATCACGCGGATTTCTAATTTGACTAATAGGCTAATGACTCCCATAGACCTCAAGTCTTTATGCTAAACTAACACGAAATGCTACCCCATAGGAAATGTCATCTGGTCTCAATCTGGGGAAGACTGAAAAATACACTGCAAAAACGCAAAATCTTACCAAGATTATTTGTCTTATTTCAAGTCTGCTATGTTTTATTTCTAGTCAAAATATCTCATTACACTTAAAATAAGACATGATCACCTCAGAAGTAAATTGTTTTTAGACAATTTTTACTTGTTTTAAGTGAAAATTCACTTGAAACAAGTGAAAATTTGCTTGTTTCATTGGCAAAATTTGCCAGTGGAAAAAGTGAAAATTCACTTGAAATAAGTGAAAATTAGCTAGAAACAAGAAACAAATTTTGCCAATGAAACAAGCAAATTTTCACTTGAAACAAGTGACAATTGTCTAAAAACAAGTTACTTCTGAGGTGATCATGTCTTATTTTAAGTGTAATGAGATATTTTGACTAGTAATAAGACATTTTTGACTTGAAATAAGACAAATAATCTTGGTAAGATTTTGAGTTTTTGCAGTGTACAATTTTGGCCAAAACGTTGGAGTATTCCTTTCAATCGGGATTTAAAAAAAGAAAATTGTCTCCATCTTTGGTGCTGAACGCTCAGAGCTGCACTTTGCAGAGATCGCCTGTCAATCACACAGAGTGGGCGGGGCTTGGATTCCCTGTCGATGAAGCTTTAGTTTCTCGTTTCTGTTCAGCCACAGTGGTGATCGCTGCTCCTGCTGACCACCCAGCTCTTCTTCTTCTTCTGTTTAGCGTTTAGAACGGCCAATGGGAGGAGATTTGAATGTCAGAGATTAGAGCTTTTACAGCCACTGCAGGGACATTTTCTTCATCCCACAGGGAGGTCGGAGGTCGGAGGTCGGGGTCAAAGGTCGGAGGCCTGGAGGGAGGCGGGACTCACCGATGAAGCCGAAGATGTCTCGGATGGTGGGGACGAAGATGACCAACATGTTGTTGAAGGCCAGGATGGCGGCGGCGATCAGCAGGTGTCGAGTCCAGCTGAACTCCCGGCCGCTGAACAGCAGCGTGGTGATGGAGGAGCGGATCTGACAACACAAACAAACAAAAACAAAACAACAACACATGAGGAGAGGCGCTTCACAAACCCGTGAGACAAAACGCCTCGGTTTGATCAGACGAATTCAGTCAGATTGGTTCACGATTCTTGACGAAATCATGAAATCATGAAATGATGCTTGTCGAGCAGTGACAGAGATAACAGACAGGAGTGTGTGTGTGTGTGTGTGTGTGTGTGTGTGTGTGTATGTGTGTGTGTAACTACAACTATCAGTGAGCTGCTGAGTAAAATTCAATTTAATAATCTTTTTTTGGAACAGTTCAATGTGAGTTTGTAAACCATGATCACAGTAAAAATATATTATATGCATTAAACACTATGCAGCTATGCTTTTTCTTCTGAAATGGAAAAAAATTAGTGAAACCATTAATCCAATTAATCTAACAAAACACACAAGTTGTGAGTAGTATTCTGTTGCATCACCACAATGTTTTTTTTTTTTTTTTAAACTGTAATTGGTCGAATTCGAAACATGTTCTTATCGATTCAGGTCCATGTAGTCGGATCGAGGAAACTTTACTCGACGTTTCAGGGCAGCGAGTGGATCTTTCAAAAACAGTTTTCAGTTTCCTTTCACATCGTCATCTTCACTTGGACGCACTCGACAACCTTTGATTCTGCCTGGAGGTTTTTTTTTTTTTTTTCCCTCAAGATTGCATTCAGATGTCTGTCTCAAGCTGTTAAAGTCAAACTGACTGGATTTCTTTCAAAAACACGAGGAAAAGGCGACAAGCAAATTAGCGAGCAGTGACCAGGAAAAAAAAAGACCAAAAAAAAAAAAAAAAAAAAAATTGGCAAAAACTAGCAAAATATTACTGGAAAATGGCAAAAGCCCTATTTAAAGTTACTGTATATGTAAATATACAGTATATTTCAAATTAAATCATCTAAAGATAACTGACCTTCACTTTCAGGCTCAGTGCTTTGGCATCATGTTATCTGTTCATTTTATTTCTTTTATTTCACTGTACAGACGGCACTTATAACAGGTGTAGTGGGCCTTGTTGTCGTCACTGTGTTGATTCTTTAATTTATTGTTAATATTTACGTGTCTAAAGTTTTGTTAACTTTCATGTTTGGTGGCTGAGGGCGCCGCTGAAAACCAGACGGAGCATCTCAAAGCGGCTCATCCTCTAATTACATTCCTGAAAACTCAGAAAAAAAAAGGATGAATAAAAGATGCGTCTGGCTTTGGGAAGTGCGTTCTGACCCGTCGCCGGAGGAAAATGAAAGCCAGTGTTGGCGCGGCGCAGAGACGATGCGACGGGTCGGCATCCTCGCCGCCTGTCTCTGTCGAAGAAACAAAGCATTAACAACAACAACAGCAGTCTGCACGTCTGCTGGCCTGCGCCCCGGGCCGCTTCCCACACTTGGCCGCTGACTGAAGTGTGTCAAGTGCTATGCGAGTGTGTGTGTGTGTGTGTGTGTGTGTGTGTGTGTGTGTGTGTGTGAGGGAGGGAGAAGGAAACAGAGCCAGAGGTGTAGAGGCTCAGAGCGGCAGGCCACCGGCTAAGACGCTGGGTGCCGGAGCTAAAGCCTCACTGGGTGAAAGGTCGCAGCGTATCAGGTGAAACCTGAGGCGCCGTGGGCTTGACGACCAACAGGGGGGAAGGTTAAAGTGGGCGGGGCTTGTGGCGCCCATTCAACAAGCCGGGGGGATTAACTCCTGCAGCGCAACGGAGCCATGGGATTGCATCAGCCGGTAGTGAGGAGGCGTGTCTTTACCCGAAAGCCACTATTGTCACTTGCAGTTGACTATTTTTTCCTGCCCAGGCGCTCTCGCTTCCTCTTCTGCTCACTGATGACCCTGTGCGTGTGTGTGTATGTGTGTGTGTGTGTGTGTGTGTGTGTGTGTGTGTGTGAGCTGTAAGGCTGACAGTGACGGCTGGTTTGCAAAACTCAAAGTTTCAAAACAGTGGAGGTGATTGAGGGCAGCTGTGCAGGTGGAGAATGAAGAGCGAGGAGAAAAAACACAAAAAAACTTGTTCTGGGTAGCTGATCTGAGCAAGACGGGGCTCGTGCACTAAGGGCCAGACTCTCAGTCTAAACAAGTGCAGATTATTTGGTCAGCCACCTTGATGTTGTTAAAAAAAAAAAAAAAAAAAAAAAGAAAAGAAAAAAAAAAGCCTGTCAGTTTTTAAAAAATTGGCTTCAGGCTGCAGTTTAGTAAAAAGCAAACATGATGCATCCATTTCTTTAAAGCCACGTGTTTTTGCACTAAACGTGGATCTTTCTGACATCTCACACGCAGCATAACTCAAAATTTTACTCAACATTTTTTGCTAAATGCTCAGCATTTCCCAGAGATCGCCTGTCAATCAAACAGAGAGGAGGGGCGGGACTTGAAATTCCAGTTGATGGAGTTTGACTTGAGTTCACGGCTGCTCGCGCTGACCGGCACAGACAAGCCTGCAGTTTAGTTTCCAAACAGAGGAAAAATCTGAAAGCACATGTGCAGGTGAAGAACGACATGGAAAAAAAAAAAAAAAAAAGTCTAAAAGCAGAAAAAAAAAAACTTCATTTATTTAGTTCATCTGGCCCGGCTTGTGCAATCTGTTCTCCTCGGAAAGGTTCTGTACTTGGAAGCGAACCAAAGCGCCTCACTTTCCTCCTTTCAAGTCTGACTTAAGGGCGAGCGAGGGCGTTTGGAAGATTTACACCCAGATAGGCGAGTGGTACAGTGGGGGGAAAGAAGAAAAAAAAAATCCTGTTAACTGGATTTTCTGCACTGTCAGAGTGAACCAGGCGACCTTGAGCAGGCCCGTCGAGAGGAGGGGGGGGGGGGGGGGGGGGGGGGGGGGAGGCTACGCCTGCAGTGCTCCCGCCTGGCTGCCAAAAAAGTGTCGCCGCCAAGGCCCAAACCACTTTCTCATCCAAGAAAATGACCATAAATGACCATAAAGCGCCCCCCCCCCCCCCCCCCCCCCCCCCCCCCCCACACCTCCCCCCCGCCCCCGTCCGCCCCTTAAATCCTACAGCTACCCCCGTTCCTCCACCCCGGGCTGTTGCATAATTAGGTCGGCTCGGAAAACTAGAGCTCGGACGCGACATTTCTCTTCAAAGCGCCAAAGTATTCGGCGCCCAGCTGCTACCCGGCGCGAAGCCTTTGGAGTTTGCCGTGCGGTATTTGCACACTTTTTTAAGCTCTTGCCAACACATCAGCCCCCCCTCCTCTCACCCCTGTCACCCCCCCGCCTCATCCCATCCCATCCCATCCCATCCCGCCCGGCCTGGGTGAGATATGTGGCGGCAGGCGGCCTCATATCTTCCCCGCTCCATCTGGGCCCGGCTCAACATTCAAATCTGGTTCTGCAAGTTTGTCCAAAAAGCCTTAAAGCAGACAGAGACACAATCATCAGAAACAGAAAGGAGAGCAAATCTGCCACTGGACGGGCGTTTTTTATTTCATATTGCTCTCCAAATGCTTTCAGCAGGTTATCTTCACATATAGATGCAGAACGACAAAGCTTTCCCCCTAATTTCACTGTTTTTTTTTATGTGACTTTAAAGAATCCGAGCAGTCAAACTGCACTTTTCTGCTCTCATGGTGACTTTATATTAATAGAGGCTATTTTTCCCAGTGTTCTTATTATAATTTTAATTTACTCATTTCAAATATTTGTGTATCTGAATGTGTTTTCAGCTCATACAGGAGCTGAACCGCTGCACTCGCCTGTGTTGATGCCAGTGTTACGCCCCTTTTAAGTAAAATTTACCTCTCTGTTTACATGCAAAGGAACCCTTTTTTACCTTTGAAAGGCATAAATTTGCCTTCCAAGGATGTTTATTAACTAAAAATACATTCAAAAGGAGGGAGGCAGTGTTCAAAGGGGAGTAGAAAAAAAAAAAAAAAGTCCACGTTTTTGACCACACAAGCACTAAACCGCAGGAATTTAGCGATTTACGCACAACCCAGCTGAACTGTGGCTCTGTGATCATCAAATGAAAAGACTCGGTGGCTCAGAAATGTGTAACAAACTCGAGTTTCCGTCTCTACAACCAAAACAAAACCACGAGCAGCAGCAGCAGCAGCAGCAGCAGCAGCAGCGAGGGCTCCTGCAGCTTGACAGCCGTCCAGCAAAACGTGGAGCTGAGCTCTCTAGTGGCGACAGGAGCCGTCTGCAGCCAGCAGCCACTGCGGTCAGGATGCACGGTACAATCAGGAAACCACAGAAAACAGAAACGGACGCTTTCTGTCCGTTTCCTCTGAAATGCTGCAAAAAAAAAAAAAAAAAAAAAAAATCCCCACCGCGACCGCTGCACTCGTTTTCAGTCTCACACTCACCGTTAAAATCTTTGTTTTTCCTTCAACATGTGAAACCGCACAGGAAACAGAAAAAAGTGCCATTATCTCATCGGGCTGGCAGATTGTTTTTCACCTTCTTTGACTAAAAACACGATTTTAGACGCTGAATACGAGGCTGAACGGCTTGTGAATGTGGAGTTTTTTGCAGTGCGTGTAACTGTGGGACGTCCCGAGGTCAAATCGGGCCAGGACCGCTCTCACGTGTCTTCCTCAAAACACTTGAGTCTCTTTCTACTTCTTTCGATAATCTAATGCCCAAATAATAAAAGGTAGAGGCCACGATGAATATTTCCTGCAGTGAACACCACTTCTATCATATTTTAGAGAAATGAAAATGCACACAAAACTTTCCTTACACTGACCAGACAGACAAAAGCCACTTCTGCATTTTGCAAATATTCATTTTTCCCCAATATGGCTGTCACGCAGGAGTCAACTGAGCTGTTTATTGATTTAAATGCAGCATTAAAAGCCAGTCATCCTGTCAAACTCTGCATGTTAACAAGTCATACTCAGTGTTGTAATCTTGTTTTTCTTCACATAAGGTAAAAAAAATCTGCCAGCGAGATAATCCCACTTGTTCCCAGAAAAAATCCTGGAACAAGTGAAACTGCATTGGAAACAAGTACAAAAATATTTAAAAAAAAAAGGCAGAGTAAGGCCGATCGGTGCACTAGGATGGAGAAAATGACACTTGATTTGGGAAAATAGTGGAAAAAAGCTCCTTAACATCGGAAACAAGATTTTTTTTTTACTTTGTTTGAGGAAAACTACGATTTTAACAATTTTTTGCGGCATGTTTAAGGTGAGGAAAAGCCAATTTGGATGAGACTTGAAATACAGGCGTCTGATGTAACCGAGCCGGGAGAAATGTGTGGATTTAAAGTGAATTTGAGAAGGTGAGGGCGAGCGGCGAAGACGAGGCGGCGGCTCTCTCAGGGTTTAAATCACTGTGGCCGAGCCATGAGAACTGGGGCACGTCTGAATGTACATAAAGCCCTTTCATTATGTTCTCCATCCTGGCAAAGTCCTGTGTGATCTGGCCTCCGCTACCCTTCACGTGACTGCACATACACACACACACACACACACACACACACACTTTCACGGCTGAACACGTGTCTCCAAACACACACACACACACAGCTCTCTTAGCCTCATATACTTCCCCTCTGGAGCCAAGGACGGTTGGAGACAAAGCTAATGTTAATCTCTAGCTGATGAAGGTCAGGAGGATTCGAGGCGATATTCTCAAATGTCACATCCTAATGAATCCCGAGGCCTGGAAACTTGGCAGGGCCGCCGTGCGAGCCGGCAGCTCTTTTGATCCGGCTCCTCACACCGTGTACAAGTCGCGCCGTTTAATTTAACGTGAGATTAGCGCTGATCGGAGCTGAGTGCAACCGGGTTTGTGAGTTAAGTAAACCTGGAGCTGCAGTTAGGGCGAAACTTTTGCTGCGGAAATTACAGGAATCGTAGAGGCAAGGGACAAAAAAACAACAAATGGGTTTCTGTGATTTGGTGAGGTTTCCACTCCAACTCCCTTCAGCCCAATGCAGATGATTGAGTTATTGTTTTATGGAGCTCCAACAGTCAAAAACCAGTTCTTTCAAAAACCAGAAACACAGATACCTGCATAATCCACAGCCCTCGGAGGGTAAGAGGTTTTCGGGGAACTATTTTCTGCTGAGAGAACAAACTCCCTCAGAGAGATTGAGCTTGCTGGTGTTTTCTGGCAGGAAATAGATCCCAATGAAACCCCCCAGCCCCCCAGTACTTGGGGTGAAGAGACAGAATGGAAACCTCACCGAATCACACACACAGTTTCTGGACAGACAGACTGCATAGGGATAAATGGGAAAATATATACATATTTTCTTGATTTTGGGTGGACTGTCCCTTTAAATGACGAGAATATATTTTCGAAATTCGTCAGCAGACATTATAATCTTAATTCGACCTCTCACTGCTCACAACTTGGTCAAGAGTTAAGACCATTTAGCATGAACTGAAGGAAGATAGAAGTGAAAGAACATAGAGCTGGAAGAACATAGAGCAGAGAGAACACAGAGCAGAGGTAACATAGAACTAGAAGAACATAGAGTTGAGGGAACATAGAACAGAGGGAACATAGAGTGGAGGGAACATAGAGCTGGAAGAACATAGAGCTGGAAGAGCACAGAGCTGGAAGAACACAGAGCAGAGGTAACACAGAGCTAGAAGAACATAGAGTTGAGGGAACATAGAGTTGAGGGAACATAGAGCTAAGGGAACATAGAGCTGGAAGAACATAGAGCTGGAAGAACATAGTGCTGGAAGAACATAGAGATGAGGGAACATAGAGCTGGAAGAACATAGTGCTGGAAGAACATAGAGTTGAGGGAACATAGAGCTAAGGGAACATAGAGCTGGAAGAACATAGAGTAGAGGGAACATAGAGCTGAGGGAACAGAGCAGAGGGAACACGGAGCGAAGGGAACAGAGCAGAGTGAACATAGAGGAGAGGGAACATAGAGCTGAGGGAACATGGAGCTGGAAGAACATAGAGTTGAGGGAACATAGAGCAGAGGTAACAGAGCTAGATGAAAATAGAGTTGAGGGAACATGGAGCTAAGGGAACATAGAGCTGAGGGAACAGAGCAGAGGGAATATCGAGCTGGAAGAACATAGAGCTTAGGGAACATAGAGCTAAGGGAACATGTAGCTAAGGGAACAGAGCTAAGGGAACATGGAGCTTAAGGAACATAGCACTGGAAGAACGTAGAGCTAAGGGAACACAGAGCTGAGGGAACATGGAGCTGAGGGAACATAGAGCTAAGGGAACACAGAGCTGAGGGAACATGGAGCTGAGGGAACATAGAGCTGGAAGAACATAGAGCTAAGGGAACAC
Organism: Myripristis murdjan; assembly: GCF_902150065.1. Classification (NCBI taxonomy): domain Eukaryota; kingdom Metazoa; phylum Chordata; class Actinopteri; order Holocentriformes; family Holocentridae; genus Myripristis; species Myripristis murdjan. Next base: position 23,318,275 of record NC_044002.1, on the reverse strand, counting down.
AGAGCTGGAAGAACATAGAGCTGAGGGAACATAGAGCTAAGGGAACATAGAGCTGGAAGAACATAGAGCAGAGGGAACAGAGCTGGAAGAACATAGAGCTAGAAGAACATAGAGCAAAGGGAACATACAGCTCAGGGAACACAGAGCTGAAGGAAAACTGGCACACTACCCTGTGTATATATAAAAAAGGCAGATGCAACAAATCTGTGAAGACGTCTGCAGAAAGTCCTGCACTTCGACTCGCTCACTGGTTCAGCGGTTTGGTTTCTGATCTTTCTTCTCTCGCCGAGTCTAACTGGAGACACACTGTCTGACTTTACTCGAGTTCAATCTTCCAACTTGGCAGAGGAGCTAATTAATAAATCAGGACTTCAAGCGCAAAACAAGCAATCTGAATTTTTTTCCCCCATTTCTCCAACAACAGCATCAGTTAAGATCATCTCACACACACACACACACACACACACACACACACACACACACAGATGACTGCAAGAGTCATCAACCACTGAACCTTCCCACCCAAACTATGAGACACTCCTTTTCTTGCTGTACATACACATCCATCCATCCGTCCATCCATCCATTCATACATACATACAAGCCCAAACTGGTTCAGCGACATTACAAGGTGCCGTTTGGTTGATGCTTTTGTCTCCTGGCAGCATCGTGACGGCACATATTTTCAGTATGAGTGGCGGCGCAGGGAAACGAACCCCCGACCCCGCGGCGCTGGGGCCCTGATCGCATTTCAGGGCTTCGGACATTGGGCCTCTCCTCCGTTTCCCCACACTTATCAAGTTTGGTCTCTTTGTGTTACCTCTGCCCTTCTCCCTCTCTCTCTCTCTCTCTCTCTTTCTCTCTCACCATTTCTTTCTGCTTGCTTGCTCACCCCCTTTCTGTGTTTAGTCGAATTCAGGTCAGAATGTGCTTTACCAGCTTTGGATGTATACACACACACACACACACTGCACGCCCGATCGGAGAACAAATGTGAACGGATAAAATTATCCGCTAGTATGTGAAGACTCAAAAGGACATGAGCTGCGTCCTTCCCTGTCGGATATATCAGAAACAGAACCCTATTTGTTAATTTATAGGCCAATAAAGACGATTAAAAGGCATCAAACTGCTGTCCCGAGCCCTTTTTCTCTTCTTTAGGAGCAAGTTTCCTCTTAAATCAGGCTTCCCACAGGCCAAAAAAACCTATGAAAGTTTCTCAGCTTTACTAAATAAGGCCTGAAAAGTTTCATAAGTGAGTGGAGGGTCTTGAAAGTGCTTAATATCAAAAATATATAACCCTAACCCTCCCCGTCTTTCACATCCTGAGGAAAATCCTGTGAGGAGGATTTAGTTTTAAAAGTGACCGATTTGACCAAGATTTGATTTTGACGAGATCAGGAGTGAACGGCGGCTCCTCCATCGTGTCCAATTCTGCACGGCGTCGGTCACATGACGCACCTTGAACGCAACTTGAAGTTCGATCCTGTGAAAAACCACGAGCCGGGTTTGCATCATCTACAGTATCGGCAGCTTCTCCGGCGGAGTTTGGTACAAAGCTGCGGCTGGATGCACAAAAGTTGCATTGTGTGAGGCCAGCCTTGCCCCAAAATCACTGTATTTTGGGTTTTCACCGTGTGACTGAAAACAAACACGGAGCTGCTGTTATGTAACGGTGTAAAATAATAATGAGACGGTTGTGAGAGGCAGAATGGATACAGGAACAGGCCGTGCTTCAGCGGCAGCTCGATTTACCCACATAAACACTGATATTTTCTGCACTACAGGCCCGTCCCAATTTGATTTTTTTATTCCCCTGCCGTCCTGCCCATCGCCTCCACCTCGTCGCAGGATCGCACCACTAACACGCCAAATTCTGTGACCTTGAAAGCCACTGATCGCTTCTTGAACTTCGTCTCTGATGCATTAATTGATCATATTTGCGGCCCGAGGCGAGGGAGTGTGACTCGGCCTCGGGCTCGGTTAGCAGGACGCCGGGCCGGTATGTGGAGCGTTTGGATCGGACGCTGCGGTCAGATAATCTGACATTGTGGTTTCTGCGGAGTTCTCATCCTCCAGGACCCCCCCCCCTCGGCCCCTCCCCCTCCCTCCACCGGCCCACTGGCTCCGCCCCTCCGCCGGAGGTCAGGGTGAGGGTTTTTCCATTGTCCGCTGCGAGCCTCTCGCCTGTAAACTTCCACTGCGGAGTGTGGGATTCACTCTCACATTCCCCTCCGACAGAAAAAAAATAAAAGAATGCAGAGTTTGTGGAGGGGGTGGGGTGTGTGTGCACAGTGTGTGTGTGAGAGAGAGAAGAGAGAGGGAGAGAGAGAGAGAGAGAGAGAGATAGATAGGGGATCAGGTGGGGTGGTGGTGAGAGGGGTGGCTAGTGGCTGAAAGACTGTCCTGAGAGTGGAAAGTCACAAGCTTGATGCCGGGTAACATCCACATCAAAGTTTCCTCTGGTGTCGAGTCACTCGGGATAAAAAGCACCAGCCACATGACAAGTGCTCACACACACACACACACACACACACACACACACAGATGTAGATCGAGAAACTCACAGCGTCAGCATTTACACATCTGACTGTTTCTGTGCTGAATTAAAGCGTCGTGAGCAAAAACTGAGACGCCGGCTGTGGTCGTAGCTGCGGCTGCTTCGTTACGAGCCCAAATATCTCAATAATAATTAATAATGATGAAGCCCCGAGGGGGGAGGGGACGTCAAAATGTCAAATAAGGCCATCGTCTGTCAAATATCTGTCTGACCTCGGCTCAAAATGCCACAGAAAAAGAGCCGACACTCACAAATTAACTAACAGATATTCTTCAGAATCAGAATTAGAAACACTTTATTGATCCCCGAGGGGAAAGTGGGTCATGTGCGCAAACTCCCAAGAGGACAATATATTATGAGCATGAGTGAAATTCAAAGAAACAGACAGAGAAATAAAATATGTAGAAATACGGGCATTAATCCTACTTTGTGCATTAATGCTTGTTGTAAAAAAAAGGATGCATTTTCTTTATCGATGTGCAAATACAGGCCGTGCATCTTGGCTACGTGTTTGCAGACGTGCAGCCACGGACGCTCTAGCATGTAAAGTGCATCATGTGTATGAGGTTTAGGGTTTGCAGGTTAATCAAGACGACCTGCTGCTTTATTTTTGAGCATTAGACCTTTCTTCAGTAGCAATTTGAGTGGATTTTTGTGTGTGTCTTTGTCTTGGTTGAGCTTTGAGTCGAGCACCTGCCTGTTATCCACTGACATCAGTTCAAACCTCAAATGAAAGAGCAGGCTGCGCTTCAACAAGATGATTCACAGCCGGGTGCTAAAAACGTGAAAAATTAGATTTTTCGAGTCGAGAAGGACAAAGTACTCCCGTTTCACCTGCTGTTTTGGCTCGGTGCAGACGCGTTTCCACGGTGAGTTTTCCCTGCTGCATGATAACATGACGGGAAATTTGGGTTCTTATGTGGCTTGATGTTGAATTTGGTCGCTTGCTGCATCAAACGCACTCTGGGATTCCTTAAACATGAATAAATGTTTGTATTATGTGCATATAAACAAATTCTACTGATGCATATGGACTAATGTACAGTTTAATATCTGCAAACTCTTATAACACTGATGATTAATTTCTTTTTATTGGCTTCGGCAGCACAGATCTGCCTCCTTTCCCATCAATTAAGATGATCTGAATATAATTTGTGATTGAATGTGTGTGTATGTTTAAATTGTGTGTGTGTGTGTTGCTGTGCAGCATCCCTGCCACTGGACCAGAGGTTCATTTTGGCCTGACAACGCACTGAGCTGCTGCCCCCTGCTGGCCACCAGCGGTCAAGTCAAGTCAAACTTACCTCTTCAAAAAATCTTTTAATCTATAATTGTTTCTTGTTTGACAACTGTTTTTAATACTCTTTGCTCTATTTGTTTGCTGGCTGTTTTCTTTCTTGTAGCACTTTGAGATTTTTTATTAAATGTAAAGTGCGTTATAAATAAAATGTATTATTATTATTATTAGTTTACTTTGATTTGGCACTGATACAAATGAAGCTCCTGTTTGTCATTTCTGCTCGCTGACGGCCTGATGCTGTGAGGACGACAGATGTTTCTTTATTTCCTTATTTCTGAGGTTTTAGGATGTGTTCATGGCACTCTGGTGCTGGTTTGTTTGAATCTGTGGTGTGTCTTGTAAGGCCGTGCGGGCTGGGCTTACAATTACACCCATGACACAATAATAAAAAAAAAAACCCATCATAACCTAATATCGCAAATCACAAATTTTATGTGGCTTTGCAGCAACACAACATCCTCTGTCCTTAAACCCCGAGGATGAGGAACCACTCCCTAATAAAACCCTCAAATAGAATAAAACATTGAAACAGGATAACAAATATCATAAAAAATTCTATTAAATTATATGAAGTTATACTGGATTCATAAATTGGATGAAGAACGTGATGAGGAGGACGCCGCAACTGCAACACCCACGTCAGCAGCTAATTAAGAGCAAACTTGCTGTTTTTTTCCAGTGAACAGAGTGTCTGCACTTTCCTGTTTGTGTGTGGAAGTGTGTGTGTGTGTGTGTGAGTGAGAGAGAGAGAGAGAGAGAGAGAGTGTGTGTGTGAAAGCTTTAAAAAAAAAAAAAAAAATATGGCATGACACTTCCTCTGTTCTGGCCAGCTGCCATTTTTGTTCTCCTCGTGTCTGATAAGGGCCGAGCTAAATTTAGAGCATGACCATAAAAAGGGGTGTGTGTGTGTGTGTGTGTGTGTGTGTGTGTGTGTGTGTGTGTAGGGGGGCTCTAGCTGTGAATGAGCCTCAGTAACTGGACGTCACACACATGGCAGCGAGGAAAACCTTTGACCTCACTGCCGAGAAAGGAAGGAAAGAGAGGGGCAGGCGCTTCATATTGAAACCTAAAAAAGTGTGTGTGTGTGTGTGTGTGTGTGTGTGTGTGTGTGTTTGCGTGTGTGTGTAATTAAGAGGGGTGGGGCCGTTTACAAGCTCAGGGATCTGGGATGACGAAACAAGCGAAATGCCAAGTGAACAGCGTGTTCTTTAACAAACTTCCAGGAAAAATAAATGAAAAAAGAAAAGAAAAGAAAAAAAAGAAAAAACAGCTGCGTCAAGTTATAAAAAAAAAAAAAAAACGACAAGTCTGACTCTGCAGTCCGCACAAAACACCGTCTGTAAGCACGACGACGACACACAACGACATTTGTGTTCTACTAATGCAGTGAGAAGCTCTGTGTGTGTGTGTGTGTGTGTGTGTGTGTGTGTGTGTGTGTGTTTTAACAAGTGGGCTGGCTGGAGTGTGAATGCAGCAGCCAGACACCACAGCTGTAAGTGGGATGTGTCTGTGTGTGTGTGTGTGTGTGTGTGTGTGTGTGTGTGTGTGCGATGTGTGATGTATGTGCGCAGTTTGACGTAAATCAAATGGAAAAAAATAAAACGTATATGTGTGTGTGTGTGTGTGTGTGTGTGTGTGTGTTCCTGAGTCAGAACGTGACACAGCTGCTGTTTCTGCCTCCTGGATTCATTTAACAGAGAAGAAGAAGAAGAAGAAGAAGAAGAAAAAAAGGTTTGTTCTGAGGAATTTATCTATAAAATCTATAAAATAGATTTAAAGGTCAGAGCAGCGACGCCACAGAGCCAAGGCAGATCTGTGAAAACTAGCACTTAAATACATAAATAAATAAATATTTAAAAAAAAAAATTGTAAAAGTTTAGCAGGATTTTTTTTACTTATTAAAATTAAATTAATAATAAAGTTAAAAAAAATAATACATATACAAATATATACAAATAATACTAAATCAATTAAAAATTATTATTATTTTTTATTATTATTATTATTAATAATGATGATGATAATAATAATAATAATAATAATAATTTTTAATTGATTTAGTATTATTTTTAAACTAAATACTACAATTATTATTATTATTATTATTATCATTATTATTATTAATGACAATGATAATAATAATAATAATAATAATAATAATAATAATTGTAATAATGTAAATTAAAAAATAAAAATACACTTAAAATGAAATATACTTCAAAGTAAAAAATTAAGTGAATTTTAGTAAGAAGTGAAATATGATATCTTTCAAAATAAAAGCCTCTATTCTCTTTTTGCGGTGAACCCATTTCCCCCTCTCCTCTGCTTTTGCTCGTGCTTTCCTACATTTCCCACAATGCCTTTCGCCCCGTACTCCAAACTCAACCTGTGCTTGCTTCTGAGGCGGATGGATCTAGTTTGCGGTTGTGCTTCGGCAGGAAATAGCTCCCGACAAAACTCTTCACTTCCGAGGGCTGTGGATGAACTCGGGTGTGTGTGTCGTTGTTTTTGGAAAGAGTCGTTGCTTTTGAGTTTTTGCCGCCCCAAGAACAAAACAAAAATCTCGATCCAGTCCCGTCGCAGCACGGTGGAGGGAGACCGACTGGAAACGCCACCAAACCACACAGAAACTGTCTTAAGGGTAACTGGGAGACTCTCTATTTTTTTTAACTTTTGGGTGAACTGTTCCTTTAAATCTTCTGAGAAACACCTGCTTGAGAGAGAAATGGGGTGTGGCTTAGTGTGTGTGTGTGTGTGTGTGTGTGTGTGTGTGTGTGTGTGTGTGTGTGTGTGTGTGTGTGTGTGTGTGCACTCACAGGGAACAGCACGATGGGCACGGTCAGCGTGACGGCAGTCAGCACGGCCAGGCGCACCAGCAGCAGCATCGTGTCGAACTTGTACACCTTGGTGAAGGTGTGAAGAAGCTCCGCCTCCACGTTATCTGTGTCAGAGCAGAGTGACATCGCCTGTCAGTCAAATGCTGTGGGCGGGGCTTAGATTTCCTATCGCGGCTCACGCTAACGACCCAGCTCTTCTTCTTCTGTGAAACTGCAGCACGCTCTGCACGGAGCGGGTTTGGCCCTCGCTTTAAACGACGAGGAAAATGCATCCTGTATGTTGGTGTTCACTTTTTTTAAAGACATTTTCTTTGTATCTCTCATTTTTTTCCTATATCTTATTCTTTCAAAACACCCCTAGAACCTCCAGTTGGGTTCTTTTAAAGGAATAATCCAACATTTTTGGGCAAAATCAACTTTTTCTGACATCTCCAGACTTAGACCAGATGTTTGACACCATTGTCTCCTCTGTACGTGCAGTGGTTCAGTTCCTATGGATAGCATTTCATGTTAGCTTAGCATAAAGACTTAAAGTCTATAGGAGTCGTTAGCCTGACTCCGTCAAAGTGGAAAAAATAAACCTTACAAGCCACTCGGAAGCTGTTTTATTCACACAGTGGATCACGTGGATCTGAAATGCACACCTTGGATTTTTAAAAAAGACAAACTAGAGCCAGCTAAGACCGCTTCAGAGCTGCTGGGAGGTTTATTTTTTCACTTTGACTGAGCCACGCTAACGGCTCCCATAGACTTCAAGTCTTTATGCTAAGCTAAATCTATTAATTACTCTTTAAATACATATGAAAATATCTTGGCGAGTATTTTAGAGGAAACCTGTTTCTGACAGCTGCGACGGGCACGTGTGAGTTACATCACAGCCTCTCCATTGTTTTATGAGTCTTTTTTTTTTTTTTTTCTTGAGTAACTTTTGGCTCTTTGGCTCCCGTCTTGACCAGCCTCCCCTTGGAAGAGGAGATACTGTATCTCAGTTTGACCTTCCTGCTTAAATAAAAGGATAAACTAATGAAACACGTCACCGTGTGTTCAGTGGATACAGGAAGAATCGCTGCTGAGTCAAAGCCACAGGTTAAGATAAGACAGCAGCCGAACAAAACTTTATTTATATGAAAATGTCACCGATTATTACTTTATAAAAGCTGCATGAACAAATGTGGCCGTTGTTCTCACCGCCTGCAGAAAACAGTGGCTTTTGTCTGGAATCAAGGACTGATAGTGTACATTTTTTTATTTTATTTTGATATTTTTTGTACTATAATGAGTACAGATTAAAGTGTGAGAGTGTGAGAGTGTGTGTGTGTGTGTGTGTGTGTGTGTCATACCATAGAAGGTAAGGTATCCGAACAGCGCCGACAGCATGTACATGACGAGCATAGCGAAGATGGACAGGTTCGACACGTTCTGCATCTTCCTCCGGGTGCGACTGAGGAGACAGCGCGCGCACACACACACACACACACACACACACACACACACACACAAACACTCTGTTTAGACAGGTAAAAGCGTTGCAACGTTTGATGCAAATGCCAGTTTTATCATTACCCATGAGACATCTGCACAGACAGCTGGCAGATCTTCAGACCGGCTGCATTTCTCTCGAGCTCAATTTAAAGCGGAAATTAAAACCTCCAACAAACCATTTAGTCTCATCTGCGGTGTTAAAATCTCTAAAAAAAATCTGCCAGTCAGATAATCCCACTTGTTTCTGATGATTCACTTTTTTCAAGGTTTTTTTTTTTTATTTTCTGAGAACGAATCTAAAAATGTTGAAACAAGGCAGAATGAAGGAGATCAGCCACTAGGATCTGGAAAATGACACTTGATTCAAGGAAATCTCTACATACGTGGGATTATCTCATCCCACTCGAACATTTTTTTTTTTTTTTTACCTTTTTTATGTAAAAAAACTAGATTTCTGAGACTAAATGACTTGTTAAGATGGAGTTTTTTCCCCAGTACAACAGATTTAATCCTTTTCAGTGTCTTTTCTTCCCTTTGCCACTCCAACCGCAATGCTAAACCTAACATGTTAATTCATCTGAAGGTTCAGTGTATGTGCGGTGGTGTGTGTGTGTGTGTTTGTGTGTGTTTGTGTGTGTGTGTGTGTGTGTGTGTGTGTGTGTAGAGCCTGCAGGACCTCAGGAGGAGTGTCAGCTGCTTTAGCAACAAATAATCCAACAGCTTAGAGTCCTGTTTCTGCAGGCCCTCTCTGTCAGCGGCTGTTTTTGCCTTCCTCACATGATTTACAGGTGGCATTTTCCTCAGTTCAGTTGTAATTTGACTGAATTTTCCCAGCGGAGGACAGATTTAAAAAGACAAGTGCAGGGGTTAGGGGGGGGCGACACTCACTCTTTCAGCTCGCTGTAGATGGGTAAGACCTCAGGGTGGCAGACGAAGGCGAAGGCCAGGATGGGCACGGTGTACGCCGTCTGTGCACGGGGAAGGAACAAGGAGGACAAAAAATGTAAAACGGGGTGAGATCAGACACAGAAGTCCAGAGTTAGAGCCTCAGGATGCGACAGGGATGTGACCACAGAGCCGAAACGGGAGAAAAGAGGCAGGAAAATGGGAATCTGGGTGGGGAATGAACGCTGGATCGACAGATTGATCGATACTTTATTGATCAAGTTGCTCAGTGCAATAAAAAAAAAAAAAACAACACAATATAATAAATGCACTCAATCCAACAGTAGAAATTAGAAATGTACACCATGCTTGTGGCCTACAGTAAAATAACCTGAGCAGAAAATAGTGCAATGAAAAAAATAAGCTTGTGCAGAAGAAAAACACTAAAAATAAAAATTAAAATAACCTGTAGAGGTTTCTGCACTCTGCAGTGGATACATGAATGAGCTCTGCTTTCTCTGCTCCAGTGCCTTTGTGCAAGACACTAAACACCTTTGGGCTGCATCAGACTGTGGCATGAATGTGAGGCAGGGTGTGGCTGCAAATGTGCAAACATCATGTTGAAGAAAAAAAAAACACCTCAGATTAAAGACAATGAAGAGAGAGGGATTCCTGTGTGACGCTGGCAGCTGATCAAAACAAACACACAACGTTCAGGTTCCCATGCGAACGCTGCTGCATGACTGGCATGGTTTATGGACATGCAGGGGCAACACACACACACTCACAGACACACACACCCTAGAGGCTCCACCTTCACCAAACATACTGTCTGTTTTAGTGATGGAGCTGCTAGCTGTGTCTTGTGTGTTTTACTCAGCAGGTCTGTTCCTCCCTGTGCTGCTGTGTGTCTCGCTGCATGAACACACACACACACACACACACACACACTAATAAACTGCACACATGTGGACTGATACACACTGTGCCCTGCATACTACACGTCTTACAGTGTGTGTGAGACGCCGTGACCCCCTGTGCCCTCACACTAACATCACCGACACACACTCAGACTCATTTATCCAGGATGGACGTGACTAATTTTACATTTTGGAGCAGATCGGTTACTAATTTTACTTCCATTTTTTTCACATGGCAACAAAACCGTTTAGCAAATCCTGCAGGGGAACTAAAGCTTTCACAACAAAGAATCAAAATGTGAATTTCTGGTTGAAACAGCCGCCTTATAATGTTTTACTTCAACATTCAGAAACCACACAGCTGATAATCGGCTTTATGCACAGCTCGGCTACTTCCTGAATTTAAGCCACCTCCTTTATTTCCTGTCTTCCATTATTGGACAAACTGATTAATCCAGACATGTCAAACCTTACAACAATGGTCCAAGAATGTAAGACAGGAAATAAAGGAGCTGGCTTAAATTTAGGAAGAAGCGGAGCTGTGCATGAAGCCAATTGGCTGTGGAAAGCAAAACGTTTCCCCGTTTAGGGACTATTTTCCCCGGCGGAGGAGGAAGGAGGGAGTGTTTTTTTCACCGCGCCCAAATTTCAAGAAGTCCTGAAACTCATGTGGAGGACTTTATCCCGCTGATGGAAAACTGGAGTGAAGAAAGTGTGAAGGCTCTGAAAGTTCATGTTCATGTCGTCGTGGAATGAATGGAAACCAGCGGCTGGAGGAAAGAGAGGAGGAGTGATGCTTTACCTTGTTTGTACTGCATTTTAAAATCACAGTCTGTTACTGAGTGCACATTTTGTTGACTTTCCATAAAAGCAGCAAAAAACTGGACCAACATGGGAAAAAAAAGAAAAAGCGGCACAATGGAAAGAACAAAAGCCTCTACTTTACTTTGCTTATTTTAATTTGTAGTTTTCCAATTTTCCAATTTAAAGAACCATGTCTGATCTCTGCTCTCGTCCTTATAGAATTACACACAAAAGATCGGGTCCTTTTTGTGAAATTACTTAAATCAGATCCTTTTAACTTTATGAGAATTTTACACCAGTGTTTTTAGTTATAGTTAGGTGACATGACTGTAAAGCAGCAGCACCTCCACCTGAGCTGGACATGCTGGTGATTTCCTGTCACTCAACATGATGTTTGCACCTGCGCAGCTCGACCACTAGGGGGCCCAGTGCGCCTGTGAGGAGACAACACAGACCCCCCCCCTCCTCAGGTCCTGTGCTTCAAAAATCCCTCCAAAACCTTCATTTAAAACCTTTATTCCTCCTGGGAGATCGATCACAGAGCTCAGCTGAAGCTTCTTAAGAGACTCAAATGAAGTTTTACGCTGCTTTTTGGACGGATCTTGTCTCTTTAATTATCTTTAATCATCTTTAATTATCTCTGAGGTAAGTGCTGTGTATCTGGAGCAGCACAGAGGTCAGTTTTAGGGAGGAATATTTTCAGATATTGACTAAGACGGTGGCTCTCAAACTTTTTTTTGGCTTCAGTACCTGCAACATTTTACTGGGAAAACTATCATGCAACAAATGGCCTTTTGAAGAATATATCATTACAGATCAGATAAATGTGTGAGAGCTGCAGTCGACACCTCCTGAGCAGATTTATTTCAACATGTCAGTTTTTTTGCTTTGTTTCTTTTAACTGGTTCTTTTGGGTTGTTTTAAGAACCAGCTCTCCATCTTTTATCAAACTCACTGCCAGTGAGCCTTCAAGTTAAAGCTGCACTGCTTGTTGCAAAATAATAATAATAAAAAAAAAAACAGTTTCCTGTGTTCAATCTATTATTGACTAAAAAATATATACATATAATATATTCCTGACTTATTTTTTACATTTTCCTATTTTCTGATTCCCCCTCATATACCCCCTGCAGTACCCAAAAGTACCACTAGGGGTCTCGAACCCCCCCAGTGACCCCTTCCTTTACCTCCAGGCTTTTTTAGCCAAATAAATCAAATGAGAAACATCAACATTTTACACACATTTGCTTTGGTTGTTTTGGACACTGAGGAGCTACAACATGACATTTATAAATCATCAAAATCTTCCTTATGCTTTCCACAAGAACTTTAATGTTTGGGTGTGGCAGTTATGTTTTATTAAGAGGGATATTTAATCAACCAACCAATCATTTTTTCCCCATTATAACCATTTTCTTGAGGTTTAAATAACTAGCGTCAAATTGACCCTACTTGATAAAAAATGTTAATAACTTCAAGGTAACAGGAGGCTTCAGGACTTTTTTTAGACACCTGGTTTAAAAAAAAAAAAAAAAAAAAAAAAAAAAAAATTTCCTTGGCCACCCCGGTGCTCGGACCCCGGCGTGGCCTCGTACCTGTGAGTTGAAGACGAAGTATTTGGGCGTGCACATCTCCTCCTCGTCGTCGGCGTGAGGCTCGAAGTGGACGCCGGTGGAGTGGTGGGCGTCGTGGCCGCCGAGCGCCGCCGGGGAGGCGTCGGCCCGGGAGAAGTACATCTGCTCGGTGCCGTTGGGCAGCGCGTACACGCCCGAGGCGTTCATGCTCAGGTTGGACGAGTGCTGGTAGAAGAACGGCAGCGGGCACGGCAGCTGAGTCTTCTTGTAGATCAGCTGCAGGAGAGAAAAATGAGAAAACCACATGACATCAGTGGAGTTACAGAGGAAGCTGTGTGTCTGTGCTTAGGGGAGGTGACTGCAGAGAAAATATTAAATTAGCTGAATAATAGATGGGTCAATCAGAAAATTAATCAATTTCTAGGACCGATTGATCATTTTAGTCCTTTAGCAATAAAAAAAACACCAACACTTTGTTCTTAGCATGTTAGTGATCTCAGTGAAGCTGGAATGAGCAACTTTCTCTGTTCATATCTTTATAAAATCAGTACTTTAGGTTTTTTTTTTTTTTTTTTTTAACACAGTGACGAGGAAATTTGAAGAAACAGAGTGTGTCTGCAAACTTCCCCTGAAACTTGGTTGTTAATTCTGACACTTGTAATGTCAACAATGAATGAAAAAATAGACTGACAATGAAACTGAGTGAGTCGGTTAGTTGTGAGTTAGTTGCATTGCAGTTTTGTTGTTTTATTTATTAAGCGTGTGTACAACTAAAGCATGAGGCTGGCTTTTGACCAATCACGCTTTAAATGTAACTGCATCAGCATCTCCGAACCAGGTGCCTCTCTTTGACATCATATGCTGCAATTTACAGGATTAAAATATGAATTCAGATTATTAAACTTACCACACCGACGAAAAACACCATGCAGGAGAGGGAGAAGCCGCTGGTGTAGCCCAGGTAACCTGCAGGAGACAGGAGGAGTCAGGAGGAGCAGGAAGACAAAACCGAAACCTCTTCCTGAATCTAACAGGCGCTCGGTCTCTGCGGCGAGAGGAGCGAGAAAGGAAAAAAGAAAAGAAAAAGAAAGAAAAGACGCCTCTCTGTTCAAAATGTTGAAGCTGGCGGACGTGAAGTGGCCCAAATGTGATTTCTTTCCCCTCTCCGTGATCCTGAGGCAGGTCACCGACTCGCAGCCCGTATCTGAACTGCCGATCGGCTCATCAGCGTTCCCACGGCAACAAGATACCATTCACCTGAGACTGAGGCTGCCAATCAAGCTGCAGATAAACCGAGACGCCTCAACTGGAATCATAAAGCGTGGAAAGCAAACTGGCTTAGAAATATTATCGGTATTTCTTGTCGATATCAGATAAAAAATCTCCATCTTAACAAACCGTTCAGTCTCATCTTCTGTTGTAAATTTAGTTTTTTTTCTTTAAACAAAGGAAAAAATGTTCAGTGTGGTGAGATAATCCCACTTGTTTCCAATGAGAGTCAACTTGCTTGCAGGACGTTCATAAATCAAGCGTCATTTTCTTGATCCCTGTGGCTGATCTGCCTCATTCTGCCTTTTTTCGACAATTTTATACTCGTTCCCAGGAAAAAAAAAGTCCTGAAACAAGTGAAACTGCACTGGAAACAAGTGGGATTATCTCATATCCTACTGGTGTTTGTCTCATATCCTTGTCTGAAGAGATTTTAAAAATGAATATGAGACTAAATGGCTCATTTAAGATGAAGATTTTAGTGATACTGCTGTTGGACAATAAAGAAAAAAAAAAAAAAACAGCTGGGAGCAGCAGTTCAGTTCAGCAGCTCTCCAAGGAAAAGAGGAAAGTTACTGCAAACACATACACACACACACACACACACACACACACACACACACACACACACACACACGTGACACGCTTAACGCTTAAATTGATCATCACGGTTGTCATTTTCAAAGTCCGGCTGAGACACGAGGATGTGATCCTGTTTGGGGTTTTCCTCGCCTGAGCTGGATCAGCCGGCGGCGGGCTGGAGCCGGGCCAGCTGCCGCCGCCGCCACCGATAAATTAGCGGTAACTCCAGGTGGGGGTGTTAGGTTACCGAGTCAGGCCGGGACGGGGTTACGCCGGAACGGGATAGGGTGGAATCTGGGTCAAACAATTCACCGTAACTCTTCAAATCTGCAACAGATCCGCCGCATCAAACCGTCACAGATCAAGGAAACGCAAGAGCAGCAAGTAATGATGACGTGATGATTATTTTCATGACCCGTTAATGTGAGGATAACACTTTACAATAAGATTACAACAATTAATGTTAGTTAATGCTGTAATAAACATTAAGTAACAGGTAATAAACATTAAGTAACAGTTAACTAACTGTTAACTAATGTGTCTAAGAATCATGTACTAATGCTGTTCATGCTAAGGTATTAATTTATATCTTATTTAAGGGTTATTGTAGATATTATTAACATTAGTAAATGTCATAATAATCATTAACTAACAGTTAATTAACGTTAATTGTTGTACTGTTATTGTAAAGTGTTACCAATGTAAGTTTACCGTCTGATCATGTAATGAATAAAAGTGAATAAAAGTGTCAAAATAACAGCCAAATCTCCTCAAACGCTGTCCGTTAATTTTGCAAATCAATTAATCAAATAACAGAATGTATTTATCTATCACTTTTCATACAAATACATGTAACATAAAGAGCTTCACACCTTAGACTGTATAAAAGATATAAATATAGGAAAATATTTTATACAGTCTATGCTTCCAACAGTACAACAATACACCCCCCCCCCAAAAAAAAACAAAAAAACAAAAACGCAACAACAAACAAACAAACAAACAGACAGGAACTGAGGATATACTGCCTTAACTCTTATTAATCTGTGACAAGGAAACACCAAAGGCAGGATTCAGACAAATAAGAAATGGATAAAACTAAAAATATCAAAATAAAAGTAGTAATAAAACGAGTAAGACATGAAAAAGGAGAAAACAAACAAACAAGTGAGTAAACACAAACTCAAAAACAGTAAATAAATGGTTAAGGGTGCAAGAAAAAAATACTAAAAAATACTAAAAAGAGGAGACACAGAAGTGAGCAGAACCAGAAAATAAAATGGTAGGGTATTAAAATGATCGAGAAAATAAAAGCACGGACCAAGAGGGCAAACAGGTAAAAAAAAAATTACATAAATAAATATAAGAATAAATAACTAAAACCGAATTAAAAGTTAAATTAAAAGCTGAAAGAGTTAATAAAAAAAATAATAAAAATTGTTTGATGCTCAGAAAGAAAAACAAGACAATCTCAGCATCTGGACTCCACAAAAAGGCTTTTTACCTGATAAATAATTAAAATTAGTAATCGATTGCTCAAGATGTGTAATTAATTTGTGTTTATTGATTAAAGCGAGGCCTTACCGAGGTTCTTCAGCAGAGACAGAGGCAGAATGACGCAGATGGACACGACCACCACCAGGTAGTTCCCGTTCAGGTACCA
>NC_044002.1:22952399-22954899 GCF_902150065.1 Myripristis murdjan | reverse complement strand
GGCATGGGACTGGGTCTTTGTGCAAAGTTTGGTGAATTTTCACACGTGGGAATGTTGCACAAGCTGAGGCTTGAACTCAGTCTTTGACACTGAGGCCTGGCCTCTACCTCACTGAGCTAAAACTTCACATGCAGCTTTACAAACTGACTGAGCTAATCACTGACATGCAGGTCAGCAGGCAGCCATGCATGGAAAGGCAGATTTTAAACTGCTGTCAAAAATTTAGTTAAAGACAAAAATCTGAAAATACACATATTGCATCGAGGCTCAATTTTCGATAAATCAAAAATCTGTGTGGATCGTTTGTGTAGGACAGTCTGAAGATGCTCTGTAGCAAGTTTGGTGACATTTGAGTAAAAACTGTGGGAGGAGATAGGTTTAACAAGTTTTACAGTTTTTGAAAAAAACAGAGTGATGGACTTCATAATTTGCAATAGGTTTGAGTGTACAAAAGTTTCTTCAGTATTGGGGCTACATTTTGGTGAAAGTTGTAGCACATATGGTTGATTTGTTATGAATTTTCAAAGTTTTAAACTTTAAAGGCTTGCTATAGCGCCACCATCAGGACTATTGGCTTGAGTTTGCATCTGAATGTATCTGGCATGGGACTGGACCTTTGTGCAAAATTTGATGATTTTTCATGCAGAAGAAGAAGAAGATTTAAGTTACTAATCTCAAAAATGCTACAAAGATCTCGTCCTCACCAGCTGATCTCAGCATATAATTTAGTTGATTCAATAAGTCAAAAATCACATCTCGTACGCAGATATTTTATTATTGTTATTTTTTTGTCTGGAGAATTTTTTTTTCAGCTGAAACTCAGGTATAGAGCAATTTACAAAGTTGACAGCACTCTTACATCGCCTGCCTCTGTGGTTGTAAAAACTTGTCTGCTATCGGCTGGGTTGCACACTGAGCTTCTACATTGGCATATCAGTCAAAATATGAGGACCAGAGGAGAGCCTTTCAATATTTATTCTCTTCTTTAGTCAAAGTTGATTGTGGTACAGACGGTGGTGATGATTCAACAGCTACAAACAAATTAGAGCAATAATAAATCACCAACAATACAGGAATGAATCTATTAAAGCACTTATTTCTTCAGCACATAAAGAACCAGCATGAACTCACTCAGATAATGCATCAAGGTGAACAATCAACAGGGAATTTGCAGCTCCACAGCCAGACAGCATGCTTCAACATATGGAAAGAGGCAGAGCAGTGCCAGATTGAAGCTCTTATCACCTCAGGTGAAGTCTGTTTGGCTGATGTGTGTGGGTCCCGCCCACCAATACCTGGCCAGGTAGGAGTATTTTCTACAGTGGTTGACAGAAAAGTTTCAGACAGACAGTTTCTCTGAACACAATACTAACCTAAAGAGAAGCTTAATTCTCTGGGCAAGGAAAACATAAAATGGAAAATGGAGCAGAGGGCTTTCCTGACAAAAGGACGCACAGGGGAAGCTGTCATTAATATTATTAATGTTGATATTATCATTGTTACTGTTGTTGTTGTTATGTAGTTTCTGTACATCCCAAATAAGCACACCGTTAGTGATTTGCATATTCCATTGCAAGGTTTATGTCAAATGAAGTTAAAGCACCAACAAACCACGTTGTTGATCACTTCCAGACTCCAGCTGTGGCCAATGTAACGGCTGTTCGTCAGTTTGTAAGGCATTCATTCATCCATTCATTCATTCATTCCCTTTATTGAGACCTTCAATAAATGAGGCCCTAAGGTTGAGGGCTCTTCTCTTCTATTCCAGTCTCAAAACCTCTAACAATGCATTTTTATCTTTTTTTCCCATCTCCTTGACAGTTTCAGAGTAAAACCACCCCCACCACTCCTGTCCCAAACCACCAACACATCAACTGCAGCCACCAGCAGCTGTCGCCTGAGGAACGCCGCCTGCTGGGCTCCATTGCTTGGCCTGAAACCCCTCGCCTCCCTGTGCCCATATCCCTGAGCACGACCTCTGACCCCACCCACAGCACCTTCACAATCCTGCCGGTGAGGGCAGGAGGTCAGTGGCATGTAGGCGATGAGCTGGAGGCTCTGATCCAAATTGGTGACTTCCAGGGTCGTCCAAAACAATTTGGGGGAGATTTCCTGGTTGCTCGCCTGCATGACCCAGAGCTCCTTGCAGGCGTGGCCGGGCGAGTGGTGGACCACCTGAACGGCTCCTACACCGCTGTGTTTCCATTACTCTGGGAGGGACGAGCACAAGTTGAGGTGACTCTAAAGTCTATTTTGTTTTTTAGTGTGACTGTAAATGTGTGGATTGGAAGACAGATGAGTCAGTGGTATTCAGTAGGAGTGTGAGAGTTTCCAGGCCACAGTTTGATTTGTCTCAAGTTTTGGCTCAAAAAAATGAACTCTGAATTCAGGTTGTTAGTGAACACTAGCAGAAATTATTGGTTATTATTGATTTGATTATTGATTATTAGACCATGATTATGAGTAGGCCCAGCAATGTGCTGGATGAGCCCAAAAGATG
>NC_044002.1:22937399-22947399 GCF_902150065.1 Myripristis murdjan | reverse complement strand
TGGCATCTGGTCTCACTTCAGCACTTTTCCCATTGTGCTGTACATGCGGCGACTGCAGAGCATCCGCAGGGCGGTGCTGCGGCTGCTGAACAGAGCTCCCGACACGCTGGTGGTCATCAGGACTGCAAACCTCAAGGCCTTGACGCTTTACGAGACGCTGACCAACAGCGACTGGTACTCGCTACAGCGGGACAAGGCGCTCCGGGCCACGTTCAAAGGGCTGAACGTTCGCCTGGTGGACGCCTGGGAGATGTCGCTGGCCCACCACCTGCCCCATAGTCTTCACCCACAGACCCCCATTATCAAGAACATGATAGACATTGTCTTGTCCTACACATGCCCGCAAAAAAATGGCTAAGTTTGTTGGGGAAGGAAGAAGGCAGTACAAGTGCACATCCTGTGTGAAACATTATGCTGCATACCGAGGAATTAGACTAGAACACCAAAGACACTTTGATGGTTTTTGATATAGCGGGTAACTTGACACAACAGGCAAGTCTCTGAGAAACTTGGTGTTACAAATAAAAAATGTTAAGATAACAAGCTCATTCTTTAAGTTGTTCATTCACTGGTGGTGAAAATAATTTGTTTTTAGTCTTTGATTAATGAAGAATGTGTGTGCAGTGCACCAGGGAAGAACTTTTTCTGAATGGAGTGAGAATAAATAGGTTGAATAAATTAAAGGTTGTTTAAATTAATAAGTCAACCAGTCAAGGACCATGGAAAACAAATATCTGATAAAATGATAAATTCACATGTCAACTTAGTTGGCTCTTTAGTATAGTCTCCATGAAATCTACAGTGTGTGGATGCAAAATAATCAAGAGACCGGTTAGAGGGGCGCCCCGGCAGCTCCCCTGATAGAGCGCCTACCACATGTCAAGGTTAAGTCCTTACAGCAGCGTCCTGGGCCCGGATTTGAACCTTTTCCTGCATGGCATCCCCTCTGTCCCCCCTGCCTTTCCTGTCTCTCTCTAATGTCACTATTACATAAAAAAGCAGAAATACCAAAAAAAAATTATCTTCAAAAAAAAAAAAAAGAGAGAGAGAGAGACCTGTCAGAGGATGACTGTTGATTGGTCAGGCAGCCCTTGTACACTGCGGGGATGGTGGTGGGGCCCAGACAGAACATAGTATATGTAAAAATAGAAACAAGAAAACAAAAAGTGAGAAATTAAAAGTGCAGTATGAGGATGTGGATATATATTTCATAATTAATTATATTCCATATTAAATCAATTTGATTCTTTGAAGCCACAGCAATTGCATTGCCAATGAACATCAGTGTGACTTCTGGTATAAACCACGCCCACTTCTGGCTTTTCTTCAGTTTTTACAAATTACCATTAAACACAGGGGGTCCAAAATAAATGCCCTGAGAAAAGAAATCCCGTCCTCCTGGACACTCCACGGGCTGAAATCTCATTTTTAAAAATCTTTTTGTTTTCCGATCAACTTGAGGAGGCTGAGGTTGTTTGAAGTTTTTTATGGTCAAATTTGTAGTCATATTTCACCAATTCTACAAAGTTTCACAACACAAGTCTTAAGAGCGGTAGTTTGTTTGGCTGTGTCTGCTGCTTTTACTCTCCAGTGAAGGGAAATCTTAACGCTTCAGCTCACCAAGACGTTTTGACAATTATCTGCTTCCAGCTTTGTGGGACCAGTTTGGGGAAGACCCTTTTCTGTCCCAGCATGACTGAGTCCCAGTGCACAAAGCAGCTCCATAAAGGCATGGCTGGCTCGCCCGCACAGAGCCCTGACCTCAACCCCATCCAACACCTTTGGGATGAACCAGAACAGAGACTGTGAGCCGGGCCCTCTGGTCCAACATCAGTGTCTGAGCTCACAAATGCTCTTCTGGATGAACGGGCAGAAACTCCCACAGACACTCCAACATCTGGTAGAAAGCCTTCCCAGAAGAGTGGAAGCTGTTCTGGCTGCAAAGATGGACCAACTCCATATTAACGCCTATGGATTTAGAATGGGAGGTCAGAAAAGCTCCTGTAGGTGGAAAGTGTAGTTGGACCAATACTTCTGTCCATATAGTGTATCTGCCTCAATATTAAGGACAACAGTTTGGCAATGAGTGGTGGATGAGCCAGGGCTGATAAACTGGCTGGTGATGATCTGGTGAATGGCAGGTGTGCAGGTAGACCAGAAATCAGGATCAGTTTGTGGCCCACACCCAGAACACACACACACACACACATAGGCAGGCTGACAGCCAAAACAGACATGGGAGCAGCAAAACACAACAAACACTAGGAAAGCAACAGCACATTTACTGGTTGTGTGTATGGTTTAAAAAAAAAAGTTTAATAAATGTCTCTACTGAAACCAAAGCTATGCCTTTTATGAAGGTGGTAGAAGGTGTCTTGCCCAGGGCATCAAGATGGTAAGAGACAGCCCTGGGTGTTGCATATTAAATTGGGCTCAATTTGAAAGAGGCATATATTTCACACTGTCAGACAGTGACAACCAATAATTAGTTTTGACTGCCATAATTGCTTTGTTGTGACTTAAATAATGACTCATGGTGAAAACATTCAAGTGCAAGTGCAGCTCAGGATAAGAACATCTCACTCAGGTCAGCTGACAAATGTTGGCAAGCCGGTCTTTTTATCATTGGCAGATACAAGTAAAAAGGATTTTAGTGTTTCATACAATCTAAGCTATAATTACAGTATCATACTGTCAGTTTCTCAGGTTGCCCACAATTTTACTTTTTGAATTAGTGTTCATATTGTGGCCCTTTCAACGTACACTTTACCCGGCACTGTGAAAAAGGATGTTACTTCTTTAACTCTACAGATAAAGTGCAACAGTGCAATGTTTAAAATATCTTTAAAACCCGACAATGCCACCCTTTGGTTTAAAAGAGGTAAGGGTCCTCTCGTTAAAATACGTCTAAAAAGCCTGGCAACAATAAAAACAATCCTATTTAGGATGGCACCAAACTAACTAATAATAAAGTTCTCGAGTTGTACACCAATTTCATAGACTTCAGAAAGGCCTAACATCGATGTTAAAATTGAAAATACCAAATCAATAAATAACAGCAGTAGAAAAACAAAGGAATGTGCATAGAGAAGCCGGAACACCACACCTCCGCAGCCCCTCTGGAGAGGCTCTCCATCCGTCCCCATCCCCAGTCTTGGTGCTCGCTGCGTTGGTGGTGAACCTGGATGTGTCTGTGGCTGCTGCCCCCACTACGATCCCTGGCAAATTTCAAATACAAACTCAGCTCAAGAACTCTGACGTGAAATATTTGAATGAAGGGAGGTACGTTTCTTGCAATCGTCTGAGGGGGGGGCACCGACCCACAGAGGACATGTTCCCTCCCCTCAGTTTGGAAGCTCCAGCTCATTTTGTCCCACCAGCGCCACTCCTCTCCACACATTCCCACTATCATGCTGTGTGTGTGATAAAATATCACTCAATAATTATGTGAATAAAACAAATCGAATTTTGATTAAAAAAATACCCTAGGCCTTGGCCTGGTTTAGAGTGGCTTACTTTGTCTCCACATGCATCATCTCATTGTGTTACCTGCAGGAAAAACTGCCATCAAAGAGTTTATCAGGAGAGCAGACAGAAGGAAAAGGAGTCAGAGCCGCTGAGGCTCAGCTGAGCTCTGACTGTGGCTTAGTGTTAAGTTTTTCCACTCTTCTCCAAGGTACATACAGGCAGTAATACTACACATCACACACAGAGATATCCAAATAGAGTTTTGCAGTTTCAAACAAACTGTTATAAGCAATATCCAGCCTAACATCTAGCCAAAGCTCAAAGGAGAGGAAGCGAGTTCTTACAAGCACGTAACCACACACATACTGGCTGTGTGTATGGTTAAAAAATGTTTAATAAATGTACCCACTGAAGCCAAACCCATACCCTTGATGAGGCTGGTAGAGGGCGTCCTGCCTGAGATATCAAGATGGTAAGAAACAGCCCTCATTGTTTCATATAAAATAGGGTTCAAACAGGAGGAGGCACATGTTGTACTGACAGAGACTGACAGCCAGTTATTAGCTGGACATGTCAAATCAACATAAATATTGACTCATGGTGAAGACATTCAAGTGCAAATATTATACATTCATTAGCAGACAGAAGTAAGCAGGATTTAGTGTCTGTTCCCAGAGAGTAAGAGAAGAGTGACAAAGGCTTCATACACACATACATATGTAATCCATAATGGAAGTACCTTGCAGAACTGGTCCTGGACATGTATGTCAGCCAGCTGTCGCCTAGAGCTCATCTTTCATAACAAATGAGAACAAATTTGGAAAAACAAATGAGAATTTGTTGTAAATCATTCATGTACTTGTCTTATTTCTATAGACTTTAAGTACTTTGTATTTGTGACAGAATACATTTGTAACATTTCTATATGTTTTTATTTTATTGTAATGTATTTGTTCCTCATATGTTTTGTCTCTCTACTGGTACAATGCTTTGTAAAATATTACACTATAAACATCAGATACAGCAGACCAATCCCCACTCGTCTTCAACATCTACACATCCACACACACTCACACACACACACACACACACACACACACACACACACAAACACACACACCACACCCTCTGCACATTTGTAATATCACCATAATCTGTGCTCTCCATCCGTCCCATCTCCAGTCTTGGTGCTCGCTGCGTTGGTGGTGAACCTGGACGTGGCTGTGGCTGCTGCCCCCACTACGATCCACAACAAATTTCAAATACAAACTCAGATCAAAAACTCTGATGTGAAATATTTCAAGGAAGGGAGGTCCTTTTTTGTCTGAGGTTTCAGATCAACACAAGACGAGGGTCTAGATTAATTATTTTTACTACATAAACAAATGAAAAGGGGGCGGGGATGAGTGAACACCGGGGCCACCGACCCACAGAGGACATGTTCCCTCCCCTCAGTTTGGAAGCTCCAGCTCTTTTTGTCCCACCAGCCCCACTCCTCTCCACACATTCACACTATCATACTGTGTGTGTGATAAAATATCATGTGGGAACTGCTCTGCTCAGGTTTCTTCATTTTGCCCACAGGAGATATGACTGACACTCCTGTTCTTCACCCCACCTGTGTGCAAGCTTTGTGGTTACAGCTACAATTTTGTTCAGCAGTTTTGCATCTTAAACAGACTGTGTGAGGTGGGAGTGTCTTGATCACTGCCAAGAACAGAAGTAACGTAGCGGCAAAGCTGAATGATAATCTTCCACAGTTACCGTCTAAGAAATGACTGTCTGCTCAGGTAAGACCCGTTTTTTTAAGTCATAAATATACAGTGAAGTGCAACATTCAATAAAATACAATACAATAAAGTCTCTTTTTTTAAAGATTTCCTGTCTTT
This sequence comes from Myripristis murdjan, assembly GCF_902150065.1. Taxonomy (NCBI): domain Eukaryota; kingdom Metazoa; phylum Chordata; class Actinopteri; order Holocentriformes; family Holocentridae; genus Myripristis; species Myripristis murdjan. The sequence goes on along the minus strand of NC_044002.1, from coordinate 22,942,042 downwards.
TCCTTTTCCTTTTTTTTTCTTTCCACATTTGGAGTGCCTGAAATTCCTTCCTAATCAGAACTGTTGTTAATGACGGGTACCACTTCATTAGTCTTTATATAATATATTTTCATATGTAATTAATTAATTTTTCACAACTGCAAATTACGTTATTGAACTATAAGTAAGCTAAATGTACCTAAAACTCCAGTTTGTTGAGGACATCTTGCATAATCTGTTAAAAGTATTGCTTTATTGCTGTCTTTGAAATGTATAATGAAGTCGAAATGAGGCTCTGATGTCATGCCCTCCAGCAGACACAAGTTCAACATTTGAACTGAGTGAACGTCAGATTGAAGTAAACCTGCTCATTTTGCTCTCTCTCTCTTCTTCCTCTCAATCAGTCATCAGTTTTTGTGGTAACACACCTGTAGTAAGTTTTGGTTGATGTGCGAACTTCTCCTCTCCTCTAAAGCTCAGCATGAGACCATGACAAATCAAAAAAGAGGGAATAGAGGGAGAAGATGTTCATGGCTGAGGGAGTTTGTAAATCAAGGCTTGTTTATAAATGAATGACTACAGTACATTTAAATAAACCAGTCTCAAAGGTGGCCTAATGTGCTTTTCCTTATTTTCTGTCACAAAAGTAGTGTTACTATATCAGATGTTCATTTTATATGAACTAGTGTTTCAAATAATGAGGTAAATGTATCTCTCAAAGTAATTCCAGTGTACATAAAGCTCAGGCTTTACTCTGCTCTGAATACTAGTGTAAGATTTATTTTTTAAATATATTTTTGGTTTGTGCATTGGACTAAGACAGTCCTATGTTGATGTTTTAGCTGAACAACTGTCTGATCCCATACTCACTAAGGTGGACTCAGGGGTACAGTAAAACATACAACCTTATCTTAGATATGTTAAAGAGTAAATGCAAAGCAAACAGTGATGTCAATTCCCAAAACATGTACTGTGTAATGACTTGCTCTGTCGACAAGCCCACAGTGCACTAGGGAAGCCTGTTGTGTTTCAGCTGCTGATTCTAAAAACACTGAGGTCTGATATTTTTTTGTGTTTAGTTAGTTTTTGTGATTTGTACCATACATGTGAGGTTTATAGAAAACCTGTGCCACAACACAGAGCCCTGCCTGTATGTAATCCATACAGACAGACCAACCACTCAAGTTTGTGTGCACAGATGTTACTGAGCTGCCTCTCACATCACAGGTATGCGCTTGGGCTACAAGACCACTTTACAAAAGTATGTAAATGCATTCTCTATGTCGCACCACAAAGCAGCTACTGCAGGAACCTTAAATTCCTGAACATGCACTTTCAGAGGGACTGTTTTCACATCAGAGACTGTTTTCAGATGAGAGATTTGTAGCCTATATGAATTGGAAATTATAAAAATGCGTAATATAAACTAAATTTAAATAACCAGTTGGACTAGTGATCAGAAGAGGGTTTGGCTCAGGGAGGAAATGAACAGTCTTGAATCACACAATATTGCAGATTGGTAAAGGAATGGTACCATGTATTCATGAAAATAGAACAAAAAAAATAATATGCAAAAGAAATTATTAGACTTGGAAAATGGCCATGTAGCATTCTTCAACTACAATAAGATTTCCAAATAAGATTCACAGTTTATAAACTAAACTATAAACTTTTTTTTTTCACATTTCATTCCCAAGCACAAGCAAAATAACTCAAAACCTTACTGCCAGTTATGGCAACAGTCCATGTAAGTGTATAAATCTGAGTCCATGGAAGTCATTTGTTGGAGTTTGTGTTATTGGACAGAGTTCTTCCAAAGAAAAGAGTTCCTCCAAAAGAAAAGAGTTCCTGCAAAAGGAAAGAGTTCTTCCAGAAGGGGAAAAAAAAAGTTCTGTCTGCAAGGAGCCTCCTACCAGGACTGGCAGGAGTGAGGTAGAAGCTTGGCTGTGGGTCAATACAGCCCTGGTAGCTCGCCATCAACCTGGCCTTTTTTATAGGACAGGACCCTTGATTCATTATTGTGTACACATTTCATCACATACTCATCTTAATAAGCATACAACACAGAATACATTTACACTAACGTGCACAAAATAAATAATAAAGTAAATCATAATTAAGGAAAAAAAAATAAAGGAAGAGACACTGTCCACAGGTATACAGCATTATCTAGTTCAATCCCCTTACACTGGAGACAACCTCCTAACAAACCTACAGGGTTGCAATAGCATTGGGGGAGATGGGGAGGGGCTACAGGGGCTCTTATACACAGCACGCTCACCACAGGGTCCTAACAACTCCATCATAACTACCAACAATACAGAGGAGGTGAATTATTGTGGTCCGCTGCCATGTCCATGTGGTCTTGACTGATATATGAACAAAGTTTGGAACTTCCTTGAGATTTTTTTTTTTTTTTAATGATACAATTGCTTTTCATGAAAATGTTTTTTTTTTCACATAAATGCTATTTTTTTTGTAAACAGTGCATCAAGCTTCATGTGAACCGGTGTGAGATGGAGACTGAAGCTGGCAAATGGAGGAAATTCAGTGTATATCGTTTCAAGTACTCTGCCCTCTTCCTCCTCCTGGTCGTGTCCACCGTGTTCTTCCTGCAACGTAACATCAACGTGCTGAAGGTGAGAACACTGTTATGACCACAACTGATTGAAGAGACTGTTTTAATTAAAAGTTGCCATTTATTCAGTTTCCATAAGCTGAAATATACTGTCGCTCAGGATAAGAATATTCTTCATGATATTTAAAGGTACACTCTGCAGAAGTGCCACAGGGCCATTTAAAAGAAGATAATTTAGTCTTGCCCAAGGAAAACTGGAATAAGTATGTTTTTTGATAGTTCAGCCTACATGGTTCTCATCGTTGTTGACATAGAGGCAGAGCGCAATTAAGTGCTGACCATCCCTGCAGCTCCTGGATCTAAAGCAGAGAAGAGCAGCTTAATACAGTTAAGCATTAACAAGACGTGCACTCCCGTGGGCCAACCACCTGCAAAAGGAGAAGTAGGGTATAACGCCATATGGGTGACAGGTGGGGGCGGAGGCGCCGGCGGGCTCGACCTACGGTACAGAAACTGGTTTTTGGTACGTGGAATGTCACCTCTCTGGGGGGAGGAGGAGCCGGAGCTCGTGCGGGAGGTGATACCAGCTAGAGATAGTCAGGTTTAGTTCTATGCATAGCCTTGGCTCTGCACCCAAACTCCTGGATGGGGATTGGACTCTCTTCTCTTAACTTGTTTGCTAACTGCTGCCATCAGCGTGAGAACACTGAAGTCTTAACATTTTCCTTTTTCCACTCTAAGAGCATTATGGCTAGTGAAGTCCTTTTACTACAACATTAGGCATTTGGGATCTAAATTGTCTCATGTATTTATTACTTCACAAATCAAATATTCAAATAAAATCTATAGTCCAACATGAAGTGTATGAATTATTAACTTATTAACAACTGCTACAAGACAAATATCTCATAAACGTCTCTGTCATTCAAATAAAATCACAACAGGAAACTTTCTCATGGGTCCCAATGTCACATGATTTCTCAACCAGCTGACAGTTTAAATCTGACAACAGCAACAACAATGAAAACTGTTTTCAGAAAACATCATATATATATAAACACCTGAAAATTTGATTTCCTAAAACAGTCCACCTTTAAGTTTCTAATCTCAAAAACGCGACAAAGATCTCGTGCTCACCAGCTCATCTCAGCATAGAATTTAGTTGAGTCAATGAGTCAAAAAATGACATCTCGTATGCAGATGTTTCTCTTCACATTTTACTTTTGTTATTTTTTTGTCAGGGGATTTTTTTGTTTTTTCAGCTGAAACTCAGATATAGAGCAGTTTACAAAGTTGGCAGCACTCTTGCATCGCCTGCCTCTGTCGTTGACAGAACGGTTTCAGATAGACGGTTTCTCTGACCACAATACCAAAAGAGAAGCTTAATTTTCTGGTTAAGGAAAACATAGGTCCTGACTTTGTATTTTGTCTTGATATTGATGATCTCTGGTCTTGTCAGTAACTTCAGGATAGATGGAACGTAAAGCCTCATGCAGAAGGAAAATGCAGCAGAGGGATTTCCTGACAAAAGGACGCACCTGGGAAGCTGTTATTAATATTATTATTGTTGATATTATCATTGTTTTTCTTGTTGTTGTTATGTACTTTCTGTACATCCCAAATAAACACACTGTTAGCTATTAGCATATTCCATTGCAAAGTTTGTGTATTCACTGTAAAATGAAGTTAAAGCACCAACAATCCACCTTGTTGATCACTTCCAGATTCCAGCTGTGGCCAATGTAACGGCTGTTCGTCAGTTTGTAAGGCATTAATTAATTCGTTAATTCATTCATTCATTCATTCATTCATTCATTCATTCATTCAGTCCCTTTGAGACCTTCAATAAATGAGGCCCTAAGGTTGAGGGCTCTTCTCTTCTATTCCAGTCTCAAAACCTCTAACAATGCATTTTTATCTTTTTTCCCATCTCCTTGACAGTTTCAGAATAAAATCACCCCCACCACTCCTGTCCCAAACCGCCAACACATCAACTGCAGCCACCAGCAGCTGTCGCCTGAGGAACGCCGCCTGCTGGACTCCATCGCTTGGCCTGAAACCCCTCGCCTCCCTGTGCCCATATCCC
>NC_044002.1:22882399-22932399 GCF_902150065.1 Myripristis murdjan | reverse complement strand
CCCAAACCAAGAGACAAGCTTTGTGAGCTGATTTTGTATAAATATAATGGGTTCCCTTGGTAACACCTATTTCTGTCTTAGACCTCAAGGAGTTTAACCTGCACAGCCGGAGACAAAACGGACCGTTCATGTCTGTGGACATGGCACGAAACATCTTGGTGAAGTTTAGCTGCCACGCCCCTCCACTCCGTTTCAGCAGCATCCCAACCAATGAGCTGCACTACATCGCCAACGAGCTGGACAGGCTGGTCGGAGGCTCCAACACTGTTGTGGTTATTGGCATCTGGTCTCACTTCAGCACTTTTCCCATTGTGCTGTACATGCGGCGACTGCAGAGCATCCGCAGGGCGGTGCTGCGGCTGCTGAACAGAGCTCCCGGCACGCTGGTGGTCATCAGGACCGCAAACCTCAAGGCCTTGACGCTTTCCGAGACGCTGACCAACAGCGACTGGTACTCACTACAGCGGGACAAGGTGCTCCGGGCCACGTTCAAAGGGCTGAACGTTCGCCTGGTGGACGCCTGGGAGATGTCGCTGGCCCACCACCTGCCCCATAGTCTTCACCCACAGACCCCCATTATCAAGAACATGATAGACATTGTCTTGTCCTACACATGCCCGCAAAAAAATGGCTAATTTTGTTGGGGAAAAAAGAGGGCGGTACAAGTGCACATCCTGTGTGGAACATTATGCTGCATACCGAGGAATTAGACTAGAACACCAAAGACACTTTGATGGTTTTGATATAGCGGGTAACTTGACACAACAGGCAAGTCTCTGAGAAACTTGGTGTTACAAATAAAAAATGTTAAGATAACAAGCTCATTCTTTAAGTTGTTCATTCACTGGCGGTGAAAAGAATTTGTTTATAGTCTTTGATTAATGAAGAATGTGTGTGCAGTGCACCAGGGAAGTATTTTTTTTTTTCTGAATGGAGTGAGAATAAATAGGTTGAATAAATTAAAGGTTGTTTAAATTAATAAGTCAACCAGTCAAGGACCATGGGAAACAAATATCTGATAAAATGATAAATTCACATGTCAACTTGGTTGGCTCTTTGGTATAGTCTCCATGAAAATGTACAGTGTGTGGATGCAAAATAATCAAGAGACCAGTTAGAGGGGGCGCCCCGGCAGCTCCCCTGATAGAGTGCCTACCACATGTCAAGGTTAAGTCCTTACAGCAGTGTCCTGGGCCCGGATTTGAACCTTTTCATGCATGGCATCCCCTCTGTCCCCCCGCCTTTCCTGTTTGTCACTATTAAATAAAAAAGCAGAAATACCAAAAAAAATTATCTTCAGAAAAAAAAAAAAAAGAGAGACCTGTCAGAGCACGACTGTTGATTGGTCAGGCAGCCCTTGTACACTGCGGGGATGGTGGTGGGGCCCAGACAGAACATAGTAGGGGAGAGTGGGGTAATTTGTGCCAAGGTGCAAGTAGTGCCACCCCTGTTATCTAGAAAACTATAGAAGAAGTTGGTTATGTGACCACATATTTTTGAAGAGGCATCCATTTCACTCATCCTGCAAAGAAGGGAGACACATGGCTTGAGAGATAAGCACATTTAAGTTCAAAAAACCTTTTTTTGCCCTCCAAAGTAAAATTTCCATAATCAAGGTTTTTTGATTGCTGTGTTTGAACAATTATAGAAAACTTTGAAAACAGTTCACACAGGTTTTAGTACTTTAGTAAGCTACACCATGAGTCTATACAGTTAGCATGATGTTAGCTCAAAACAGCTGGGGGATGCATTTTTTTCAAAATGGTGGGCTTGGGGTAATTTGTGCCAAAGGGCCTTGGGGTAAATTGTGCCAGTGACACAACTTGTGATTATATACTATATATTACTTTATGGTATTTTATTGTTATTGTACATTGTCTTCTTACCTTTGATCACTACAACTATTCAGATTCAGATGAAGATGATTTGTAGGTGCTCATTTTGGAAGTTTTATTTTGTTCTGGGTATGTGTTCATGTGGCGCTCGGCCTTGTTATAGAAAAGTGGCCTGTGATCTCGTTAAAATAATAAATAAAGGTTAAATAAATAATTTTGTATTGAATTTGTTTTGCTTTTATATAGCATTATCATTTGTGAGATTAAAATGATCTGTTTTACTTCAATTATCAATGGCACAATTTACCCCAGTGTATTCTCTCTAATGGCACAATTTACCCCACATCGGGGGCAAGTTGTGCCACAAAACCACTTTTTTTTCGAAAGCTACATTTCTCAAACAGTTTATATAAGATCCAAAGTGATTGTTCCCAGGGATGCACAACATCCTAAACTATATGTGCATATTTTAGTTGGAGGCATTACTGTAATCCCCTCGCTTTAAAGGCACTTTAAGTAAAAACTGGCACTACTTACCCCACTCTCCCCTATATGTAAAAATAAAGACAAGAAAACAAAAAGTGAGAAATTAAAAGTGCAGTATGAGGATGTGGATATATATTTCATAATTAATTATATGCCATATCAAATCAATTTGATTCGTTGAAGGCACAGCAATTGCATTGCCAATGAACATCAGTGTGACTTCTGGTATAAACCACGCCCACTTCTGGCTTTTCTTCAGTTTTTACAAATCACCATTAAACACAGGGGGTCCAAAATAAATGCCCTGAGAAAAGAAATCCCGTCCTCCTGGACACTCCACGGGCTGAAATCTCATTTTTAAAAATCTTTTTGTTTTCTGATCAACTTGAGGAGGCTGAGGTTGTTTGAAGCTTTTTATGGTCCAATTTTTAGTCATATTCCACCAATTCGACAAAGTTTCACAACACAAGTCTTAAGAGCGGTAGTTTGTTTGGCTGTGTCTACTGCTTTTACTCTCCAGTGAAGGGAAATCTTAACGCTTCAGCTCACCAAGACGTTTTGACAATTATCTGCTTGCAGCTTTGTGGGACCAGTTTGGGGACGGGCCTTTTCTGTCCCAGCCTGACTGAGTCCCAGTGCACAAAGCAGCTCCATAAAGGCATGGCTGGCTCGCCCGCACAGAGCCCTGACCTCAACCCCATCCAACACCTTTAAACATCCAACACACTCCAGTTGTAATGTTTAATATGTGCTTATTGTGCTGGGGTGTTTTTTGCCCAATGCCATGTTGTACTCCCCCTAGGAGCCCAGTTTGACATTTGACCCCCCCCTTTCCCTAATGTCCTCCTTTCTCATCTAATGTAAGGGGCGCCGCGCACACTGGCTGACCCGAAGTTCTCCTGATCCTGTAACCCTGTATCTGTCATGTCTTTTTGTGTTTCTTCGACGGTATGTAACTTAAACCAAATTTCCCCCTGGGGACAAATAAAATATGATTGATTGATTGATTGATTGATTGACAAAAGCTCATATAGGAGGAAAATGCAAGTGGACCAATACTTCTGTCCATATAGTGTATCTGCCTCAATGTTAAGGACAACAATTTGGCAATGAGTGTTGGATGAGCCAGGGCTGATAAACTGGCTGGTGATGATCTGATGAATGGCAGGTGTGCAGGTAGACCAGAAATCAGGATCAGTTGGTGGCCCACGCCCAGAACACACACACACACACACACACAAATAGTATAATAGTATTATAGTACAATATAATAAAATAATACTTACTGGTTGTGTGTATGGTTTAAAAAAGTTTAATAAATGTCCCTACTGAAACCAAAGCTATGCCCTTTATGAGGCTGGTAGAGGGCGTCCTGCCTGAGATATCAAGATGGTAAGAAACAGCCCTCATTGTTTCACAAACAGGAGGAGGCACATGTTGTACTGACAGAGACTGACAGCCAGTTATTAGCTGGAAATGTCAAACGAGCCAACATAATTATTGACTCATGGTGAAGACATTCAAGTGCAAATATTATACATACATTAGCAGACAGAAGTAAGCAGGATTTAGTGTCTGTTCCCTGACAGTAAGAGAAGGATGACAAAGGCTTCATACCTCATATATATATAATACATAATGGAAGTATCTTGCAGAACTGGTCCTGGACATGTACGTCAGCCAGCTGTCGCCTACAGCTCATCTTTCATAGCAAATGAGAACAAATTTGAAAAAAAAAAATAGAAAAAATGAGTCTTATTTCTACAGACTTCAAGTACTTTGTGTTTGTGACAGAATACATTTGCAACATAATTTCTGTTTTTTTTTTTTTTTTGTAATGTATTTGTTCCTGATTTGTTTTCTATTTTCTACTGATACAAAGCCTTGTTATTACTGTTATTACACCATAAACATTGGCAGACCAACTCACACTCATCCTCAACATCTACACATCCACACACACACAAACACACACACACACACACACACACACACACACACACACACACACACACACACCACACCCTCTGCACATTTGTAATATCACCATAATCTGTGCTCTCCATCCGTCCCATCCCCAGTCTTGGTGCTCGCTGCGTTGGTGGTGAACCTGGACGTGGCTGTGGCTGCTACCCCCACTACGATCCCCAGCAAATTTCAAATACAAACTCAGATCAAAAACTCTGATGTGAAATATTTCAAGGAAGGGAGGTCCTTTTTTCCGGAGGTCGTCTGAGGTTTCAGATCAACACAAGGCGAGGGTCTAGATTAATTATTTTTACTACATAAACAAATGAAAAGGGGGGCGGGGATGAGTGAACACCGGGGCCACCGACCCACAGAGGACATGTTCCCTCCCCTCAGCTTGGAAGCTCCAGCTCATTTTGTCCCACCAGCCCCACTCCTCTCCACACATTCCCACTATCATACTGTGTGTGTGATAAAATATCACTCAATAATTATGTGCATAAAACAAATCGAATTTTGATTAGGCCTTTGTTTTTAGGCCCAAAGGTCCAAAATTCAAAATATGTCAAATTCGTTGGCTGACTCTCCTAACATTCACCACACCTGTTAACAAGCCTTTTGATAGAGTTTTTTTTTGCATCTGTCGTGTGTACTGTGGGAGTGGCTTGATCACTGCAAAGGAACAGAAGAAATCTCAGGGCAAACCTGAAAACTGAATGATAACATAACATTGAGTCTGAGAGTGTCTGCTGAGGTAAGATCCATTTTATTCTTAAAGTATACAAGAGCTTCTCGGCAAAAATGCTCAGTATCTATTACAGGTGTGTGTGTGTGTGTGTGTGTGTGTGTGTGAAGGGGGAGGGGTGTGTGTGTGTGTGTGTGTTGGGGGGGTTCTCCCATTTTGCAATTGGCAAATACATTATCTATCTATCTATCTATCTATCTATATATATATATATATATATATATATATATATATATATATATATATATATATATATCTATATCTCTATATATCTATATATCTATCTATATATTTATATAGATATAGATATATAGAGATATAGATATAGATATAGATATATACAACACACAGTACAATATAATAAAGGCTAAAGATTTCCTGTCTTTTACTTTTTGATGTTAAACCTTTTCACTTTTGGAGTGTCTGAAATTCCTCCCTGTTTGTAGCATATTGATTGATACTGTTGTTCTGATTAGTTTTCAGAGTTAATGTTTCTCTCTCTGCGTAGTGATGGGTAACACGTCATTATAGTCTTCACATAATACATTTTTACATGTAATTATTTTTTACACAGCTTATTGGGCTGTAAGTGATCTAAATGTAACTAAACCTCCAGTTTGTAAAGGACATCCTATATCGTGTTAAAATTGTTTTAAAGGTGTTGAAATGTATAATGAACTTGAAATAATATTTTGATGGCGTGACAGAGGTTCAGTTTTTGTGATCAGTCAGTCTCAGAGTGAAACAAACCTGCTCATCTTGTTTAAAATTGACTGTGTGGATCTCTCTCTCTCTCTCTCTCTCTCTCTCTCTCTCTCTCTCCCTCTCTTCCTCTAAATCAAATTCCTGTAGTAAGTTTGATGTGGGACATTGTAAATCAGTGCTTGTTTATACATTAAATGCTACCAAATTTAAAGTTCACCTATTATGCTTTTCCTTAGTTCTGTGGTTGGGAGTCCCCTAAAAATAGACTACATCTTACACATTGATGCAACCCACCATTTTTGCCTGAATATAAGATGATATTTTTATCTGGAAATCCACATCTGTAAAAGTGAGGTCATCCTATATTTGAAGACTAAGCAGGTGTGAGTGACATGGTGTGAGTCTTCACATGCTGCAGAGGTCAGAAATCACTTAGTGTCGCTTTAAAGTGACATCTCTCAGATTCATGCAGGTTGTAAAGAGGAAAACACAACAGACCACTGTAGAGAATGGTGCACTGTAAATGTTTACAGGTATATTCAAATATTTATGTTCTCTTGCAAGAAAGTGGTCAGAAAAGGTGAATTATTGGTTATTGGTTATTGGTTTACTGCCATGTCCATGTGGCCTTGGTTGATGTATGAACAAAGTGAGGAACTTCCTTGGGGTCTGAATTTAGCTTCAGTGAATCACAAGCAATGGGCATTTTACATGGTTTTACAGGATTTCCATTAATCATGTCAAGATTTTTTACAAATGATAAAATTGCTTTTCATGAGATTTCATGTGATTTTTTGCATAAATGTTTTTTTTTTTTTTTTCTTTAAATGTATCATGTGTTTGTTGTATGTAAACGTTGCATCAAGCTTAGCGTGAACTGGTGTGAGATGGAGATTAGAGCTGGCGAGTGGAGGAAATTCAGCGCATCCCGTCCCAAGTACACTGCCATCTTCCTCTTCTTGGTTGTGTCTGCTGTGTTCTTCCTGCAACGTAACATCAATGTGCTGAAGGTGAGAACACAAGGTTAAGCATAGCAACCTGCTATAAGTGCATAATAAAGGATTTACTAGTAAGCATTGTTCTCGTTTTAGATCCAGTAGCTGCAAACAAACTTAGTTAATGGTTGATGAGTGCATAGTTAAAGACCTGCTCAAATCATTTAGTGACCCCATAAAAATCATCCCTCTTCATTAATATTACATATTTATAAGGGGTTTTTTTGCCATGAAAAACACCCCTCAATGCCTGAAAATGGCTTTAATGTAATTCTATGCCTTGTCCTTATTAAGAATGTACAGATCTATGAATATGCAAATTGTCCCCACCGACGCCTTTCTGTGGTCACACACAGCCCATTCTCAATCCCAGGCCTTCAAACACCCTTCTGCATTGGATAACAACGCCCAAGACACTCTTAGGCATCAGTATGAGATGTGAGGGGGGGTCATGTGGTATAAAGAATGAGGAAGTCAGGGTAGTCAGATCAGGTGGCAGTTCTCGTCCCAGCTGAGCCTCCTTTAGATAGATAGATAGATAGATAGATACTTTATTCATCCCGAAGGAAATTCACAGTTTTTAGCAGTATCCACAGAGTACAAGATTAAGTAAATCAAAAATAAAGAATAAGTAAATCAAAAATAAAGAATAAAAGATGACCCTCGAGATCTAAAGATCTAAGTACCCAATGTGCAAAAAAAAAAACAATGTGCAAAAAAAACAATAAAACCAGTGTGCATCGATGTATACAATATGCATAGATGAGGGCAATGTGCAAATTTACAGTATAAACAGATGATAAATAAATAAATAGCACCAAGATGATAAATAGATGATAAAAAAACAATAAAACCAGTGTGCATCGATGTATACAATGTGCATAGATGGGGGCAATGTGCAAATTTACAGTATAAACAGATGATAAATAAATAGCACCCAGATGATAAATAGATGATAAAAAAAAAAAAAAAAAACAGTGTGCATCGATGTATACAATGTGCATAGATGTGGGCAATGTCCAAATTCACAGTATAAACAGATGATAAATAGCGGCAAGCAATATATACACTATAAACGAGGAATATATAAAAAATAGAAATATGAACAGTTTAAACAGCAGAAGTAACCTAAACCTGAGGAACAACACGCTCCGACGCTTTACCACACTTCCTTTAACAGGTACTTGATCCTGGTGGTGAAATGCGTCAGGAATCCCAGAGGACCACAAATGTGAGTAGCTGATTGCAGAGTGCTTCTCTTTGTGTTCTTTCTTTTTCCAGGGCTTCCGAATGCTTCAGTTGTTTCGTTATGGTGGCTGTGAGTAAGAATGGGCTTGAGGAAGTTCTAAGCACCACTCTGGTCATTCTTAAACACACACAGCTTCTTGTTCCTCTCTTCAGTGGGTGGGTCTGTAGGTCACAGCACAGCAGTGGGAGCCTTATTAAGCAAGTCCTCCGATTTACACCAGCAGATTTTGTGAACTTTGACGCTAATGGCTCGCTGGAATCCAGAGTGTGCTGGGAACGTTTATTCAGAAGATGTTTCGGGATGTGACTAGCGGAGTTAGTCACATCCTGAACTCACACCTGCAGTCCCTGGAGTTGGGACTGCAGGTTTGAGAGACCAGGTGTGAGAGACCATTGGGCTCCAAAGAGGTGAAAGGACACCTTTTATTGGTCTCAGCTGTTAAGGAGGAATTGGCTTGATGGGGGAAGTTCTATGTGTAAATGCAGTCCATCAGATCTGTTCACCTCGAGGAGAGACCGCTGCATCAGGCCAGCTGAAACCAGAATGGAGTTGTTTGTACAGTACCCATCCAAAGGCCCTCTCTAATGCTACCAGACTTTCTGTCAGTCTCTGTACCCAGTTTGATATAATCTGCCAGTAATAATCTAATGGGTCATGTTTGCCTCTATCTCAATGCGCTGCCGTTTATCCCAGAAGTTCTCCAAACTGAGCTTCACTATGTTGTGCTTTACTGTTGGAGCAGGGGAGCCAACTGTGTGGATGTGTGGACGAATGTCCTTTGTCTGATGATGGGTTAGTTTGAGTGACTACACCACATTCTCATGCACAAATCTTCCATCATTGCCTATGGGGTCTTTTGCTGTTCTCTGCTTGAGTAATCACTGATGAAATTACAGCGTCTGTATTTTCAGAGGCCCTAGGTGGGTGTGGCTCATTTTCCTAACAAATGGCTAGGTGATACTGTGGAGGAAATTCTGACTGTGAATGAGTCTCAACATTGTAGGGAGTAACAAGATAAGAAAGCTCGGAATGAACAACAATACTCAACATCACCCAGAAAGCACTATCCCTATAAAACTTTGAATTATTGGTTTAGCCATTAGATGGATTTCGTTTTAACACAAAAACTCACTATGCCTCTTGTAGTAGCCCTGTATTCTGTGCACCCATGTCCTCAGTTGAACTTACTGTACAAGCCCAGCATTACGTGCACCGATATCCTCAGTTGAACTCATTGTACAAGCCCAGCAATACATGCGCTCATGTCCTCAGTTGCACTCGCTTAGTAAACTTTACATGACGCCACAGTTTGAATCGAAGCCGAGGCACGTGCCTGGCACGCGTTGGACGGCATCATATTTGAAGTAAGGGCCAGACACGTGGTTCGGCCGACTTAAAACATGCACGTGCCTGGCACGCGTTGGGCGGCTTCACACTTGAAGCAAGTGCCAGACACGTAGCTCGGCCTACATGAAACACCCTACTACATGGGTTAAAGCCAAACAGCTGCACATCAGAGACAACTTGCGGCCACTCAGAAAGTCCCTAACCCCCCAGTTGGTATTATGTAAGCACCGGCACCCTTATGATCTCCCAGCTGGCATGACGTAAGGTGCCGCACTCCTTATGATCTTGAATGCTGACTTGCCAAGTTTTACGCTATAAAAACAGAAGTTGAGACAAAGAAAGTCAGTCGTTTTGTCTATGCTGCACGACTCCCTGTTTGTTTGATTTGAGATCTCAAACGCAAATAAACTTGTACGCTCGAAACTCTGCCTGATTCAAGACTCTATTTTTGAAGACTTCAAGACTCTTTAATGGTGTTTTTGGTACGAAGCTAAAGAGAATTTTTGCAGCCAATCTGGCCTGATCTGGACAAGAAGTTTTTCCACAATACCTGCAAAGATGATCCCATTCATCAACTTGTCCCCTCTGACGGCTATAATCACATGGCGTCTGTCTTGCAGCCTTTGATTTTGCAAAGCTCTCACCAACGATTAACAGCCCGTCTAATATTTACTCCAGTCTCACCTCTTGCTTGGTCTCTTTTTCTCTTCTCTTTTTTTTTTTTTTTTTTTGCTTTGTCAGTGTTTTCTTCTGGTTCTGGAAAACAGAGTGTCCATGATAGAGGCACCATTCTACTCATTACATGTCAGTGTTGCATTAATAGCACAGCTGGAGTGGAAATGCAGGAAAGCTAAAGTTTTATTATCACTGTTGTTGCTGTTATTGTTGTTATTATTATGATCATTGTTGTTGTTATGTACTCAGTGTACATCCCAAATAAGCACACTGTCAGCTATTTCAACATTTTATAACAAAGTTTGTGTGTCATTGCTGTAAAATGAAGTCAAAGCACCAACAAACCACCTAGTTGATCACTTGATTCCAGACTCCAGCAGTGGCCAATGTAACAGATGATCGTCGGTTGGTAAGTAATTCATTCATTCATTCATTCATTCATTCCCTTTATTGAGACCTTCAATAAATGAGGCCCTGAGGTATAGGTGTCTTTGCTTCTAATCTTGTCCAGTGTCAAACCCACTAACAATGTGTTTTTATCTTTTTTTCCCATTTCCTTGACAGTTTCAGAATAAAACCACCCCCACCACTCCTGTCCCAAACCGCCAACACATCAACTGCAGCCACCACCAGCTGTCGCCTGAGGAACGCCGCCTGCTGGACTCCATCGCTTGGCCTGAAACCCCTCGCCTCCCTGTGCCCATATCCCTGAACACGACCTCTGACCCCGCCCACAGCACCTTCACAATCCTGCCGGTGAGGGCAGGAGGTCAGTGGCATGTAGGCGATGAGCTGGAGGCTCTGATCCAAATTGGTGACTTTCAGGGTCGTCCAAAACAGTACGGGGGAGATCTTGTGATTGCTCGACTCCATGACCGGACCCTCAGTGCAGGCGTCGTCGGGCGAGTGGTGGACCACCTGAACGGCTCCTACACCGCTGTGTTTCCATTACTCTGGGAGGGACGAGCACAAGTTGAGGTGACACCAAAGTCTATGTTGTTGTTTAGTGTGACTGTAAATGTGTGGATTGGAAGACAGATGAGTCAGTGGCATAAAACAGGGGTGTGATAGTTCACCATTTTCATGATTGGCAGAGTGTTTGCTTGCTGCTTCCATTTCTGTGTTTATTTTAACATCATTTTAATATCTTACTGCATAAGTACTATTTTAAGGCAACTTTTCACTATGTTTAACTTGTGTTTAACTTGTATGAGGATTTTCATTCATCATGAGCAAAGATATTGACTCATATTACTCGAATAATACTCATACTTGTCAAAAGTGCTTTATCTGTACCAGATACTCGTTTCAGCCGGCTCAACCCTAGATCTCAGGTTCAGGTTTTGTGCTGTGGTGCACATGCATCCAACCATTAGTGTTTTGACACAAAAATCCTGCCTACTGGAGCTTTAAGTTTCATTAACTTTCTTTTTCCTTACCGATATGACAGTAGACAAAACTTTATTGGACTGTGTGAAAAACCTGGTTCTTCCCTGTCAGGTGATGTTTATTCACCCCAGTGAGGCCATCACGGTGCTGCACAGGATAGACAGGGAACACCCAGACCGAATTCAGTTCAAGAGCATCTTCCGCTCCGGCTCTGTCTCTGAAACTTCAGTCTGTAATATCTGCCTGCCTCCTGACCAACCACTGTGCAACTACACCGACCTCCACACGGGGGAGCCATGGTTCTGCTACAAGCCAAGAAATCTGAGCTGCAATACCAGGATGACCCACTCGAAAGGAGGCTTCAAGCCAAATCTCATGGCCAAGGAGGAGACGCTTTTTCTAAGGTGAGGGAGAGCTGGGAAAGACAGGATAGACAATTTCTGTGTCCTTGAGTTTTTAAACTATTGGCTATATAAGGGATAATCAACGAGTAGATCTACGTGAAACAGTTTTTAAGGCATGACGCGGAGGCAAATAACCACCTGACGCAAAGCAGAGGTGATTCATTCATTGGTAACACACTCCTACGAGATGGTCATATGGTCATTTGCCAACAATATTAAGGAAAGAGTAGGAAACAAGATAAAAAAAATTCCATTGGTGTGTTTTCCTTCCCAAACTTTCAGCTGTGCTTTTTAATGTTGCTATGGTTATAAGATGGATAGCAGCTGAATTTAGAATTGTGATTAAACTGAACCAAACTACCTATGTAATAGACAGTTTTAACGCACATCTGTCAACCAATTAGAAAAGAGTATTCACTTAGACCTTGGTATGAATAAAAAGATGGTTTTAGTCTCTGTGACATCATCCATATGTTTCTGAGGCTCAATTTTTCAGGGTTGAGGACTCCAGGTGCTGCTGTCCTGGCAGTGCCTGACTCTGCCTGAGTCTCTGTTAATATAAATAAGGGCAATATGATGGCACGTGGGTAGAGCTGAGGTGGACTGAAACACTCCTACCTAGCGTGACCACTAGGGAGCGCTGATGCTAGCAATGTGCTATGGTGCTAAACGGTGATATCTGGCATTAGATGAACTTCGCAGCCCTTTTGCATAACCATGTCTCTCAATTCCTTGGGTAGAACTAGCTAATGGTAAGTGCCTTTACCTACTTTACCTTTTTCTGTAGAGAATTTTGTTTTGCAGCTCAAGTTAATCTATCTCTTGCAGAAGAACAGGAAGCTGTGACAGTTCTCTTGTTACAGCTAGAGTACAGCTCCCCAGTTTCCAACTGACAGATGACTTCACAGAGAGCAGGGTCGGCACTCTGCTTTTGTGTCAAATCCTCTTTTGATATGCTGGAAATTACAGGAATCCCATCATACTGCAAAAAGCTGTCTGGAATAGCTTTAGCCAACACAGAGAGAGACGTTACAAGAGAGGTGATGGGACTAATTTCATCAGTGTAGGAGATATGAATGAAGTCATCAGACTCAGGCAGGTAGTGCTGATAAATTGACAAATTCCCTCCTCCTCTTTCTAAGAAAACAGATTATTGACGTGTTCAGCATGGGGCCATTATGAAAGTCATCAGTGTTGAGGTTGAATGTCCCAACTCAGTACTGAAGATGAAAATTGAAGGTGGAGAGAACAATTGTGACACCTACAAATGTATGGTCGCAATTGTTTAGATGGAACTAGTAAGTAATGTTTGAGGCCTATAATAAAATTTTGGAGGTACTGCTAGGATCAGCTTTTGACAAGAGCTGATGCTAGCCCATCTATGAACCCAAGGCAGATATCAATTCCAGCATGCTGGAGTGGCAGATGTGTGACTGAGGGATCCCAGCTGGAGGAGTGCAGCACTACCTGCCTAAGATGACTGTAATGTGAAACATTGTTAACCAAGGGGAACAATTTGTGCCCTTCCTGGTCAGTAGTGTGCCCATGGATCGCTCCCTGATCAGTTTCTGTATCAGTCAGCTTCATTGAGACGAAACTCACCAATGATTAAGTGTCAACTGTCAAAGTGTGCTGAAAGTGGGACTGCAGGATGTAGTTATTCCAGCTGGTCAGGTCAGGCATGTTGAGTGCAAAATACCATCCACATTTGATGCAACAGAACCACTTGTGCTCTTTTAACCCAGTGAGAACAACCGTCAATTACTGAATGTTGGTGCCAGCCTAATTGAGATTTGCCAGGCAAAGGTCGCATGTGTGAGAGTTCCACTTTGTAACCACACAAAACATGAAACTTCATGTTCAGATCACTTCTCTTATAAGTGTCTTCATTTAACTAACAACTACTCCTGGCTGGTTCCCCAAAAATGTTGCTAGGACAAGAGTCTACGTTCAGAGGAGCAGTTTATAACAAGAACTCAAAAATAACAAACCACAGATCAAGGAATAAATTTGAACTGCCACCTTATTTATGTATATAATTAGTAGTAGATGTACAGTACAGGCCAAAAGTTTGGACACACCTTCTCATTCAATGCATTTTCTTTATTTTCATGACTATTTACATCGTAGATTCTAACTGAAGGAATCAAAACTATGAATGAACACGTGGAGTTATGTACTTAACAAAAAAAGGTGAAATAACTGAAAACATGTTTTATATTCTAGTTTCTTCAAAATAGCCACCCTCTGCTCTGATTACTGCTTTGCACACTTTTGGCATTCTCTCGATGAGCTTCAAGAGGTAGTCGGCCACAACTGGCCAATGCCTTTTGGGCATCTACTTCAGATTAGTAAGTGCAGGTGCCTATCAGCATGAATGGATAATGAGCCCAGACTGCACATTGGAAGGTCATGGCATTAAAAAAGGCCAAAAAAAAAAAAAAACAGCAACAAAAAAAAAAGAAAATAAAACAAGGCAAAATAATAATAACAATAATAATAATGATAATAATAATTTAGCACCTGGGTTACAAAACAAATTCACAAAGAGTACAGAAATGAAAATTACAGAAACCCTAAATGCCACTGTGTGTGTTATCTAGCCAGTGACAGGCAGAATAATAAGAATCACTACATTGTCATGGTTAACAACAAAGTGAGGTACTAAAGTAAAAATGCATCTTTGTCCGGGTGGGGAATTGAACCCCTGGTCTCCCGCATGGCAGACGGAGACACTATCTGCTCTGCCATCGGGGATTGTGTCCCTTTTACCTTGTTTGGACTCATGCTTCATTCATGATGATAAATTATGAAAAACTCCAAAAGCGAAAAAGTCCGATCAGTTTGAACATTGACAGCCGCTTTTTTTTTCTCGCAGTTTCTCTGCGCCAGTTTTGTGTTTGATGATGTTTCTCTCCATCTCAGTAGATCCTATGAGATAACGCTCGACCCGCGTTGCACTGCGCACCGGAGCGCCGACCCACAGGCTCGTGATATGATTGGGTCAGCCCCGTGTCAGTGAAGAAAAATAACCAATGGGCTGCAGAGCAGCGTGTCTCAAGGGCCGGCCCGGTGATTAGTAAACAAACTCTTGCAGTGACTTTATTTGCCGAAATCATTATGCAGGCGGGACCAAACTATGCAAAAGGGGTTGTTTAGCAATGTGATTGGGCCAGCCCAGTGTCAATCGGGCCGCTGATCTACTGGTTGTATGGGCAGGTCAGCTACTTAAATAATAATTAAAAAAAAAAAAAAAAGTGTCGGGGGACTGTTGGCCCACGTAGCACATGGTCAGTCCACCCATGATTATAAGAATGTTACATATTGCCAGGCATTAAACAGTCTTTTGTGTGTTTTTCCTCAGAGGGGTCAACATGAAAGTCTTCATTCATGCATCAGGGTCTAACATCACTGTGCTACCAAAGGAGCAAGGTAAAGGAGAAAGAGAAAGGAAAAGGGAATACAGATACAGATATTGATAATGTATAGATATAGATATGTATGTATGTATGTATGCATATATACATATGTATATATGGGCAAAAGTATTGGACCACCTACACATTACACCTACAGGAGCTTCTCTGATATCCCATTCTAAATCCATAGGCATTAATAGGGAGTTGGTCCCCCTTTGCAGGCAGAACAGCTTCCAATCCTGCACACTATCCACTTCTTTTGGAAACAAATACTATACAGACGACATACATGTCACAGATGTTTGTCTTTATCTTCCTCTAAGGACAACCAGAGGTGAAGAGCAGCACCGTGAAGCCTGAACCCGCTGGATATTACTACCAGGGTGCATGGCAAGCACTAGGGGGTGCTGCGGTTCGACAGTTCAACAACGCCTCTTCCATCAGCCAGTGTCTGACAGACAAGGTGGTTCACCTGTACGGCGACTCCACCATGAGACAGTGGTTTGAATACTTCAACACAGTTCTGCCAGGTAATTGATCCAGGACAGAGTTTGACAACATTTGAAAATGCTCAAATTTAGATCCTTTATGGCCAAAAGAAACACAGATCTGGGGCCATTTTCATAAGGTTTCTTAGTACAAGGAATTGCCCATGGTGACAAAATTCTCAGAAAATTTGTAGAATTATGACTACTACTTATTCTACATGATTTGTAGAATTTATTTTCTAGGAATTTCCCCTTACAGTTAACTGTAGGTTCAGACCAAACGCTAAGCGGATTTTTCGCACAGCACAGTTACAGATAAAGCTAATATAAAGACGCGAATAAATGCTAATTTGCCAAGCAATGTGAATGACTTGAATTTCAACATCAAATTTTTCAACTCAAGCAAACAATTATGGCTGTATTCGTGTCTGTAAAACTTCAAAACTTCAATTCACATTTGGTCTGAACACGCCATAAGACTAGATCCTGGTAAAGATAAAAAAGTTATTCACAAAGCATCTGGGGCCTTAAGAGCTCCCAGGGTGAAAAACTGTTAAATAGTTAGCAGGACTTTTAAGAGGCTTAAAGTTTCTCAAGCAGAGGAGAAAATTCCTGAAAGACATAGAGGTCAGAGAAATATTCTCCAAATGTTGAATGATGGTGAGTTAATAAAACACCACAAATTAGATTGTGCAAGTTTGTTGTTGATCTCATCAGAGATACGCTCACACCTCGTATCTAATGTAACAATACTATAACGCCACTAAGGAAACTAATCATAACGTGGTAAATAAATGTAAACAAATAAATAAATATAACAGCTATCAACATGTGATTAGGCTGCTGCACAAGTAGTACTTTGAAAGGATGGCAATTACCGTATTTCACCAATTAATCGCCCGGGCGTTTAATATGCAAAATCGACTTGGACCCCGGGCGTTTAAAAGAACCAGGCGGCTATTCGCTGCAGGCCTTTATTTATTTTTGCACCAGGTCATTATCGTGATGACAGCTACTGTCCAACATATTTTCAGTCGGTCGATTTAATATTACGGTACACCCTTTTGTTCTAACGTTCGCTAGCGCTCTTATTTTGACAGAAAACGGAAGTGCCGCACTGTTATTGTGCGGCTAACTGTTTACTTCTGCAAAAATAAGGTGAGTAGCCTTATTTTGGGTTACCTACATATAATGCAAATAATCGCCCCGGCGGTTATTCGGGTGGGCGTTTAATACGCGAAATGCGTGCAGCCCCCAGGCGTTTATAAGAACCCGGCGGCTATTTGCGGCCGGGCGATTAATTGGTGAAATACGGTACTTAATAACTTAAATACTATATGGACAAAAGTATTGGACCACCAACACATTACACCTGCAGAACTGAGGGGCCGAGGCTGAGCCCAGAAAAACCAGCCCATAGCGTTATCCCTCCACCAGCAAACTGCACAGCCGGCACAATGCGGTCAGACAGGGAACGTTCTCCTGGCGTTCCCCAAACCCAGACTCGTCCATCAGACCGCCAGATAAAGAAGTGCGATTGGTCGCTCCACAGAACACGTTTCCACCACTCCAGAGTCCAGTGGTGGCATGCTTTCCACCACTCCATCTGATGCTTGGCGTTGTGCTCGGTGATGTCAGGCTTGGGTGCGGCTGCTCGGCCATCGAAACCCATGCCATGAAGCTCCCAGCAAAAAGTTTTTGTGCTGATGTTGATGCCAGAGGAGATTTGGAGCTCTGCAGTTATTGAGTAAGCAGAGCGTCGGCCACATTTACACACTATGTGCCTCAGCGCTTGGTGACCCCGCTCTGTACATGGTTTGCCACCTGGTGGCTGAGTTGCTGTGGTTCCTAAACACTTCCACTTTGCAATAATACCACTTACAGCTGATGGTGAAATATCTAGTAGGGAAGGAATTTCACCAACTGACTTGTTGCAGCGGTGGCATCCTATTACATTACTATTACAGTACCACCCTGGAATTCAGTGAGCTCTTTAGGAAGACCCATTCTTTCCCAAATAGCAATGGGACTGAATAAACCAACTGAATTCAAAGATTCAGAGGTGTGTCCCAATACTTTAGTCCATATAGGAGTGATGTTTCTGTGACAGTTACATGATTATTAATCTGGGGTGCCCTGGGCTCCCAAAACCAAGAGATTTGTTTTGAGTGTTTTTATGTATCCTAATACTCTCCCTTGATAGAACTTTTTTCTGTCTCAGATCTTAAGGAGTATAATTTCCGCAATAACAGGAGAACTGGACCGTTTATGGCTGTGGACATTGCACGGAACATCTTGGTGAAATACCGCTTCCATAGTCCTCCAGTAGTCACTGGAGCAATATTCCTAACCAACGAGCTGCGCTATGTTGCCAACGAGCTGGATAATATCGCTGGAGGCTCCAACGCTGTTGTGGCTATCAGCGTCTGGGCTCACTTTGGCGCTTTCCCCATCGAGGTGTACATACGGCGACTTCAGAGCATCCGCAGGGCGGTGCTGCAGCTGCTAAACAGAGCTCCTGACACGCTGGTGGTCATCCGGACAGGAAACCTCAGGGCCTTGACACTTGGCATTGCGCTGACCAACAGCGACTGGTACTCACTGCAGCGGGACAAGGTGCTCCGGGCCATGTTCAGTGGGCTGAACGTTCGCGTGGTGGACGCCTGGGATATGGTCCTGGCCCACCACCTGCCCCATAGTCTTCACCCACAGCTCCCCATTATCAAGAACATGATAGACGTCCTCTTGTCCTACATATGCCCACCAAAAAAATGACTTGGTGTTTTTGTGTGTCTTTGGTGGTGGTAGTGGTGGTGTTTGGGTGCGTAGGAAACTATAATCAGTGGGCCTCGTTTATCAAAGCACTGTACAAAGGACTGCAGATTTTAACACCAGTAAGATAAGAGTTTAGATAAGATAGATAAGAGTCTTACCTCTTCAAAATGATCAACGATGTGATCACAAATCAGCACCAACCTTGAAACCACATCATATTGGTCACACTAAGTGAGAGAACTATTTTTTCCAAATCAAACATTTTCCTGGCTGTTGAAAATCTACATGCCCTCAGACCAGATGTGAATTTTATCTTACTGATATGCTGAAGATGAAATTGGTGAATGACAAATTTTATGCTACACCCTTTTGATAAATGACGTCCAGTGTATGCTGAAGAGTTAGTTTAGCACACAGAAGCCACTGATCTACTGAGGACACATGAGTGATGTTTGTCTCTGACACAACAGGTTAGTTGGTCAAGCAAGCCACTATATGAAAAACCTGGTGTTAAACCAGGCTGTAGTTAGTTTGCTTAACCACTAATCCTTTTCCTTTAGTGCAGTGTATGTTCGTTTGAACATTAATAGGATTGCACTGTTGAACATTGGTACTCTGGTACTTCGTAAAGACTAGGTCAGGGTCTTCAAAATGTCAAAATGAAAGTGTGTGCAGCAGAAGAATAATAAAATTCCAAGACTGTGGTTTATCCCTTTATCAAGACCTTTCATGAGAGAAAAAATGTTGTCAGTGGCCCTGCAACAGTTTTTCAATTAACCATCCCAGACAGCAGGACACAACGTCATGTGGGGTACTTGAGTATAAGGTAACTACAGTGGTGGAAAAAAGTTTTCGGACGCCCCATGCATTTGTGAAATATTGCATTAAGAATCACTCTTAGGTCTTCAAGTGCAATTTCTTTTAGTACAGTCACAGCCAAAATACTAAACAAATCCTAAAAAAGTCATTAAAAACTTAAAATTGATTGGTTCCATAAAAATACCTAAGAAATTTTGAGTATTGGGTCATTTTGGTACCAGTGATGAAGGTCGTTCTTTTTATTAAAAGACACAATTTTTGTTGCCAAGTTTCGTGTCTATATAAAGCCAGCACATTTGAAAGTTCTTCAGACACAAAAATGGCTAAAACAAGGAACCTAACGCAGGAAACACACCTGAAGATAAAGATTCTCAGCCAGGAAGGGTACAGCTGCCGGCAGATAGCCAGGAAGTGCAGATGCAGTCCTTCAGCAGTTGGATACACTCTGCAAAAATACAGACGAACAGCTTGGAAGACAAACCAAGATCTGAGCGTCCAAGGGTTTCTTCAGCAAGAAATGACCGCATCCTGATCCGCATGTGCAGGCAAAACCACCCAATGACATCACAGGAGCTTCAGCAGCAGTGGTCAAACCAAACTGGTGTCCAGTGTTCCACCTGCACTGTACGTGGCCGACTTCATGGCTGATCAATGAGAGACAGAGGTTAACTCGGCGTCGTTGGGCCCAGGCACACAAGAACTGGACAGCCAGGAATTAGAAGAAGATTCTGTGGTCAGAAGAATTTGTCAAGAATTTAGTTTTTTTAGTTTTTCTTGTAAACAATAAACAAAAAAATATAATTTGTATTTGTTTGTATCTGTCTATTGCAGCCACACCTTTTGAAACACAAAAAAGATTTTTCCACAAATATTTCATGATAATATTTGAGATTGTGTAAAATTTTAAGGGTGTCCAAAAACTTTTTTCCACCACTGTATTTAACTGCCTATCCATCCATCAATTCCAGGATATCTGAATTATTCCATAAACGAGTGTTACAGCTTGCAGAGCAAATCCTTCAGGGTGCAGCTATCTAGTACCCTCTGCATGAGGAGGGGGTGCTCAGGATGAGACTGGATATTGCAAAGGTACTACTAAGTGACTCAGGTAGACCAACTCGGCCATACTGACATTATAGCCCACTGGGTACATTTACTCACTCCACTGGCACTTAAGCAGGCCTGGACTGGTCATCTGGCAATGCCCGGTGGGCCGACGCAGATTTTTGGCTGTGGCGATCGTAATTTAAACAAAACATTATAATATAAATCATTTTATTATATTATTTTCATGTGTTTAAAACATGAAAAGCGGCCCATTGGTCTCTTTTCTAGGAGGACGTTAGGCTAGCCCAATGAAATCTCTCAGCCCTCCCGCCCCCTCCCCTAAACTCCGGCCGCCACTCACTCCTTGAGTTGGACTCGAGTTTGAGTGTGTAGTGTTCGCAATGTTGACCAGGCTGGCAAGACCCACTTCCTGGCCATCAAAATGGATAAACCACTAAAGCGCAAGAGGGGTGCTGAAAAACTATGAGGGAAAAGGATCAAAAACCTGCAGGTGCATGCAGCGAAATGTGCAAACATATCTATGTTTGCTACAAGATGGACTGCAGTGGGTGCTGGGCCGTCAGCAGCATCAACATTGAGTGCAGAGGCAGTCACTGTCGGACTCACACCCAACATAAATGTGCAACAGCAGTGTAGCTCAGAGGAAGAAGTGGTAGCTATTCAGGTGGATGAGGAGGAGGAGGAGGAGGAGGAGGAGGTACAGAGAGATGTTACCCAGGGACAGATTGAGGAAGTCAGAATAGCTGCTGCAGCCGGTAAGGAGTAACGTCAGCAGAATGAAGACGGATTTTAATGTAGGGAGGGAGGGCTGTTGTGTGCGGGCGGGTTGGGGGTGACCACCTGCTCCGCTTTCGATTGGTACATGCATTTGAGCGTGTGACCGCAACCCGGCATCCTCAGTAGCAAACTAATGCCCTGCTTTTATATTGCACAATAGTCGCAAATTAACTATCCACAACAAATCAATGAGTGGTCTGCTTCATAACGCCCTCAACTTTCATCCAATGAGAACTGAAGTCAGTCATGAATGGTCGAAATTGTTGTCAGTCAAACTGATGCAGTACAACAAGCAAACCTATCTGACTTCTTTGCACAAAAATGTTTTGGGATGTGTGTGTCTTAACCACATAGTACCAGGGGGATTGTAAAAGCATGAAAAATGCTCAATATAGGAAATTATTAAAGGACTCAAAATTTCATTCAGTCAGACTAAAAACATTCATTATAATAAATAAATAAAATGATTAAAATTATTAGCCTACTTTTAAGCTATACACTGGCCAAGATCTAGGCCTATCAATATATTTGGGCTATCACATCCGTTCCTCCAAAACTTAGGGTAGCCTACTGCCCCCCACAACTCTGCCCTTGCTAGTTTAGAAGTGGTCACCCTAGTGTGTGTATGTGTGTGTGGGTGTGTGGGTGTGTGTGTGTGTGTCTGTGAATTGCCTTTTTAGCATGGTTACTCTTTTCCATGTAGTCAACTGAGCTTTATTTAAATTTTCAAAACAGTGCAATGTGCGCGTATATCGCATGAATAATCATGGTGGGCCGCCATGGCCAAAAATGCCAGGGCCATTTTTTGGTCCCAGTCCAGCCCTGCACTTAAGTGACTTTATAAACAAGAAATATGATGAATGCTAATAAAGGTAATGAAGTGTTAACCATCAGTCCGCAGTAATATAAATATTGGGGGTACTGAATACTAATCAGAACAGCATTATCTCACAACATCTTCATGATTATATCTTTATTGGTGAAAATGATTGTTTTCTTAAAATGTGATATCTGCCATTTGCAAAAAGGAGACAGCAAATTGCAAAAACTTAAAAAACATATTACTGGTACTCTCAAAACATATGGCACAACTTGTCCTTGTTTGATGCAGTTCTTCAAGGTCACAGACTTGCATTTATTTGAGTGACGACCTTCATGTGTAATTTTTTTTCCATAATAAGTTCATGATCGGTAACTGTGGAAAATGATGATTCAACTTTCTGTTTTACGTTAGTGAGTTTTTAAAATAACTGTGAACACTCTACCTTCTTTTTTCAGGACACAACATCAAGACAATCACATCAATGAAAATGCAATGGCTTCATCCATTTCAACGAACAGCAGCTAACATGTTCATTGGTTGCAAGCAGCGGTCATGAGTCACGACCAGTGAGAAATGTGTTGTCTAGGTAGCAGGGGCGCCGTATATGGGGGAAAAGTTAGGACAATTCCAAGGGCCCTTACCTGACACACACACACACACACACATATATATATATATATATATATACACACACATAGGTTTTGTTTTTTTTTTCATGGGACCCAAAATTCCTGGTGGCACCCCTGCTAGGTAGTGGAGCTTAACCTGACAGACCGGTTGAGGGACATCAGAGCAGGAGAGTTTTCTGAGAGTTTTACTGTCTATTATTTATTGATTTTTGTTGTTTTATTGCTATAAGTGTACAGCACTTTGAGCTGAATTTATGTTATGAAAGGTGCTAATAAAGTTAATAATAATAATAATAATAATAATAATAATAATTATTATTATTATTATTATTATTATTATTAATATATATATATATATATACATATATAGGTGTTTTTTTTTTCATGGGGCCCAAAATTCCTGGCGGCACCCCTGCTAGGTAGTGGAGCTTAACCTGACAGACCGGTTGAGGGACATCAGAGCAGGAGAGTTTTCTGAGAGTTTTACTGTCTATTATTTATTGGTTTTTGTTGTTTTATTGCTATAAGTGTACAGCACTTTAAGCTGAATTTATGTTATGAAAGGTGCTAATAAAGTTCATAATAATAATTATCATTATTATTATTATTATTATTATATTATTATTATTATCATTATCATTATCATTATTATTATTATTATCATTATTATTATTATATCTCACCCAAAACGTTCTGTCTTAAGAGTCTAACCTGTAATATTTCTCTCCCACTGATTTGCACTGAACTGATTCTCAGAAATGCAAAACAAAATGCGTCCTGTATCAGTTCACATGCAAAACACATATTTTACTCTCCAATTACGGGACAGTTCTGTATTTTACAGGACAAGTGGCAACCCTACCTATGAAACATACAGCATCTCCAGGGGAGCAGGAGATGCTGAGTTGCCCACCGATGTAAACGTGTGTCTGTCTGTGTGTCTGCCATCCTGGACTGGTGACCTGTCCAGGATGTTTCCTCACCCTCTCTGCCCATTGTGCTTTTGGAAAGGCTCCAGCACCCAGTGACCCTAATCAGGATAAGCAGCTGGGAGAATGAATGATGAATGAATGAATATTTGATCGACTAATTAAACTTTAAACTTTCAATGTGCAGGCCTCTTATTATATGCAATTCATTTTGACCAGACTCCTGTTTTGATGAATGTCTGTATGGGCTGCAATGCAACTAGAGATTGTGTCATATGACACTTTCCTCCATTAGAGTTAATAAAGTCTTAAATTAATAACACCAACAATAATAAGAAAAACCATAATAATTAATTTTAAAGTAAGTTTACCTGCATTGTAGTAAAATTCCCTAATTTTCATCCACAGTGTTGCCTCTAAATTATTCACAGTTTACTTCCTGCATCTCCTGCAAAATTCCTCATAAGTTGCTGGATCCACACACACACACACACACACACACATGGATTTTTCACTCATCTATGACATAAAAAGTTATTTTGACCACCAGTGACTGAGGACTTAATTTGACGTCAGTCATTTGGGAATGAAAAATTCAAAGCTGGGTCCCCTCCAGCTCCAGTGTGAACATGATCAAACTTTGCCAGCATCATTTACCTGGCAACGCACTGCTGAGGTGTTCAAACCACTGTCTCATGGTGGAGTCACTGTACAAATTCACCACCTTGTCTCTCAGACACTGGCTGATGGCAGAGGCATCGTTGAACAGGCGAACTGTGGTGCCAACTAGTGCTCGCCATGCACCCTGGTAGCATGGGCGTAGCCAGTAATTTTTCTCTGCAGTTGCTTTGCAGTTGCTGTACAACTGTACAGAGTTGCTTGTCAGTTTACTACAATGCCAATTAAACAGCATAAATAAGGATATGGATGTCATTATTGGCTTGTTCATTGGAATCAGAGCCGTCTCGGAGATATGCACACGCACCAGATAAACATTAGCCTATGTTGTAGGCCTAGGCCTGGCAAAATCAATCTGACGTTCGTTGTTGATAATTTAACTGCTGGTATATATGCCGCTTTTTCACAGCAGTGAGAAATGCACATAATAGCCCTAACCTAAAAACTATTTAACAATAATCTGTTTTTGAATTAATTGAATGGCAAAATGCAAAGGAATATGCCACAGAAATTAACTACATTATAAAACACGCCATAAAACGGTTACCCTACATATAGCCCATAAAATAGAGTTACAAGAAAAAAATCAACAATTTATTAGGAATAATGCAACAACAAAATAATTATTATAAAACTGGTGCTTCCCATCCTTAAATATTATTGACTGAGCCACGTTCCATGCCGTTGTAAAATCAGTGTAACCCACTGGCAGACCGCAGCACAAAATATCCCTGCGCCACTGTAAACGAACATAGCGTTGCCTAGCAACCAACTACTCTGCGCTCGACAACGTCCTCGTTAGGTTACATCTGTTTCTAGACTTTTGTAAACAAAATGTCAGACTTTGTAGTGAATTTTGATTTGCTGGGTGGTCTGAGCCTGGATGAGTGGTTGGAGGAGGTGCTTGGTTTCTGTTAAAGGACGCTGAATTCACCACCAGCAACAATGTTTTCGCCGGTGTGGTAAAGAAACTCCGCCGAGAAGGACGTGACAAATCTTCCCACCACAAAGCCATAACCAAGGCAGACTGCCAGAAGATGAAGCACTTTCAGGTACGAAGTTCAAACATACATTGGGGGCTTGTCTGTAAAGTCTGGTTTGACGTGCAGCTTCATATGGGACACAGGGCGAACGAGGGCAACCGCAAATTAAATTAAAAACAAAAATTCACAAAGATGCTGCCGAAAAAAACATAGACAGCCTGCGGGGATTCATATATGAGCAGAAGGTTAACCCACTGTGGAAGAATGAATAGTTCTCAATTTTATTGTGGCATTATTACCAATAAATTATTGATTTTTTTTTCTTGTGTGATTATTTTATGGGCTATATGGAGGGTAACCGTTTTATAAAAGCAATAAGTCCCTTGAAGCAGTGGGTTACAGTGATTTTACAACGGCAAAACGCTCCTCAGCCATTGTGAAATCACTGTTATACAACACGTAGATCCGACCGAGCAATCTGATTGGTCAATCAGATGTTTAGAATGTGCTCAAATGAGTAATTGAGCACGGCTAGCCGTGCTCAATTATATCAATTTTTGTTCATACGCGGCTGCAATGACTGCGCAATGCGGCCATTCGCCGGTAATCGCGGCATCAGGCGAGCCTACCTACTGGTTTACATATGCACAATACATGTGTATTTGCTTAGACCCCCAATATTAGACGAGGGCATTTTTTCAGGGCATTTTCAATGGAAAAAATATCGTCTTATATTCGGATGAATACGGTAATGTATTAACTTCGATCACGCAACCTTTTCTTCCACCTCCTCTCCTCTCCTCTCCTCCACAGTCGGACACACACACGAGTCGCGACACCCCCTCCTCAACATGCTGCCTGTTTACAACGGACTCAGACTGTTGGGGCGGGTGTTAATCAAAACAAACCAATCATGTCTTGACCTCGTCACAGGTTGCTGGCCTCTGATTGGCCTGGCCTGTCTCTCTGACTTAAAAAAAAAAAAAAAAAAAAAAAACAGACTGGTGAGGCCAGCCGGTCCGGACCGACAGCTGATTGGCCTGGCCGGCGACCTGTTTAAAAAAAAAAAAAAAGACGGGCAGGCCACCGGGCCAGTGACAGGCCGGCGCTTCGGGAAATCTCCCGGTTCTCCCGATGTACAGTCCGGGCCTGACAATAGGAGTCTATCAGCTTATGCTAAACAAGCCCAAACACAATGACAGCCAACCAATGTCCACTTCAGGGTATGACTGACCATTGTTTTCCACCCCCAGCACAGGAAGCCCAATGCCTACAAACCGATTTTTATAAAAAGTAAAGTTAGAGATTAATAATTAGATTAACTCGATTAAAAAACATAACGCGCTAAATATGACTGTAATTAATTAATCTCAATTAACGCGATGATTTGACACCACTAAAGATTTCCCACGGAGATGTGCGGCTATAGCTTTTTTCTTGTTATTAATGTGTTAATGTTATCAGTTATTAATTAGCCTAATAATCGTTATTAATTTGTTTAGTCTTTATGAGTTGCCTAGGTCATTGATTGAATTAATTTGTCAATTTGTTTGCATCTGTACACTGAAGTGAACATTTAATAAATCAACACATCTGTGAAAACTGTCGTCTTTATTTCAGAGGTAAATTGATAAGAGCCTGAAAAGGTGATTAGCAAAAGCCCCTGAAAGGTGGGGTTGAAATTATATAACTCTGTTCAGCCTTAATGTGACTGCTTACTGTTACTTTTGCTGCTTAGCCACATTAATCGGAGCTGACGTTAAATTGGAGTGACACACCGCCAGCTGAAATAAAACATCTGCCGGTGAGTTTATGAAAAGATTGTTTGTTGTGGTGCCGACACTGGAAAGCAGTAGCCTATATTTAAATATAGCCTAACTGTTCATATAAGATGGTTGTAGATAGACTAAAGATCAGCTATGCTGCTGAGTCGCTGTCACGGCACCTGTTAGATTAAAAATGAGAAGTCGGCAGAAGTATAACTATCAGTCCATGAAAAAAATATTTTTTTTTCCAGCGGATATTCTAGTAACAACATGATTGAGCTATCAGAGCAGTTTTGTTGCTATCTATCTGTGGTATTTATTCAGTTTTGGGAAATCACGATGTCTAGAAAACATGGTAAGTTCAAGTTGGCTGGCTGACAGGGACTAGTTAACGTTAGATCTCTCAGATTTCCACTGAAACGGAGAGAATAGGCCTACTAGCAAAAAAAAAAAAAAAAAACTTTTACATTTTGGCAGCAAAATGCCCACAGTATGAATACATTTTGATTATACATTTTAATTTGTTGGTAATAGTTGTATAATCAAGCACACCCTCTCGTGTAATAATGCTTAATAACCCACTGCTTCTCGGGGCTCATTGCTTAAATTGAGAAGTATTTACTCTTCCACCAAGCAACAGCGTGCAATCCAGCAAGAAAGTGGGCAGAATGGTTGCCAAGCAACACAGACGCTGAGATCGGGTGAACATCAACAGTCTCTTTCTTCAGTCTTTCTTTCTCGTCTCTTTCAGTACAGGCCAAAAGTTTGGACACACCTTCTCATTCAATGCATTTTCTTTATTTTCATGACTATTTACATTGTACATTCTCACTGAAGGAATCAAAACTATGAATGAACACGTGGAGTTATGTACTTAACAAAAAAAGGTGAAATAACTGAAAACATGTTTTATATTCTAGTTTCTTCAAAATAGCCACCCTTTGTTCTGATTACTGCTTTGTACACTCTTGGCATTCTCTCCATGAGCTTCAAGAGGTAGTCACCTGAAATGGTTTTCACTTCACAGGTGTGCCTTATCAGGGTTAATTAGTGGAATTTCTTGCTTTATCAATGGGGTTGGGACCATCAGTTGTGTTGTGCAGAAGTCAGGTTACTACACAGCCGACAGCCCTATTGGACAACTGTTAAAATTCATATTATGGCAAGAACCAATCAGCCAACTAAAGAAAAACGAGTGGCCATCATTACTTACTACTGTACTGTATGTAGATGTTTGTCATATGTATAAGACAGTGGTGAGCGGTGACGTTTTTGTGTAGTCATGCTGTGGTCCAAATGTCATGCGAGCGCCTGTGAGGGCGTGAGCTCGAACATTTTTGAGCATTTATTTATTAATAAAAACGCATAATATTGTTTTTAACTATACTATATCAACTCGACAACTCGATTTTGATAGACACGCGTGCACATTTTGCCCCAATGTTACCAACAATGTGTTGCAATTTACAGTGTAATTTACAGCGGAAATTATTAGAACGGATGGATGATGCAGTAATAACCAGTTACAGAGTCAAGCAAATGACACATGAACATGCTTACAATGTTAACAACAACATGTTGGAATTTTCCATGAGATCGGAACTATTGGGACGTGCCACGAGGTGATGCAAACACACAGCAATGTCACCAGCTAGCCTACATGGTCAATGAAATGACACACAAACATGCCCAACTGCCCATCAGGCAGGCTACGCACCAAAGTGATAAACGTCAGAGAACACTTCTTTTTCATAACACCTGCAATAGCCTAAATCGATGAAACATGCCAGGTTACTCAATTGAAGTTGTATTTTCACCCATTTTGATTGGCACAATGCAGATGAAAGAACAAACTAATGTTCCCGTACTAGCTAGCCAGCTAACAACATTAACGGTAGCTAGCTGTCAAGTGAATGACTTGCAGTTGCCCCTGAACATTTCAAGCGAGCTGCTACGTAGCTGCTCATGTTGCGCATGCGTCTTCTGAAAAGCTGATTCGCAGACAGCTTATTTTCCATTCAAAACGCCCATGTACAGGAAACAACGGCTACAAAACTACTGTAAATACTCGGTATCACAGAGCGCATGCGCGCGTCAAGCTGTCAACTTTCCAGCATTTCATTAGCAAATTGAGATAGATACGTGTATATAGGCAGCGGTTTGCAACCAAAATGATAGAAATAAGGTATATTATAAAAGGACACACTAGGAGACAAACATTTTAAAGATTTTAATTGAAGGGCTTGGGCATGCGCTGCATTTATAGCTTATTATGACCGCTTGCCCCTGGTATAAGATTATATATGGCTTGACCTATCCTCCACTCAGACAGTTTGTCAACATAAGAACAACTGCATACGGGTTCACAAGAGTTGCTGCAATAGGGGACTGCATCATCCCACTCAGAAAAAGTACTTTCAGTCAGTCTGCATTCTCTGTTAAAGCTGCACTAGAATGGAACTCCATCCCAGCAACTATTAGAGAACTGGATATGTATAGTTCTTTTACAGCTCATTTAAAGAAATGGTTAATTAGTACTCAGCTCTGTCAGCACTGAGACATAGTCACACCTTGCTGTCCTCAGTCTGTCTGTGCCGAACTTCCCTTGCTGTCTACTGTCACATGTCACTATCTTACTATCTTGCTACTGCCAGTCTGCTTTCATGTACCTGCATGCATGTCTTACTGTGGTTTTGTCTTTATTGTGTCATATTTTACATACTGTGCATGCTTTTTGTATCTGTGCTTCTGCTTTGCATGTTCTAGTTATTGTCTAACAATGCAGCTCAATGTGGTCTTATTCAATTTACTTTTCTATTAACATTAATATCTATTTATTGTCTTGCATATCTTGTGTCATGTGTCTCTGTGTTGCATGTTTTAAGGATGTCCTGAATGATGTTTTATATTAATTATATGTTCTTTTTTCTTCATTTTATTAATAGTTCTGCATGTTTATAAATGGCCTCAGTAACTTTGTAATTTCAATCTCATTTTCATATTCTATTCTGTTTTTAGGGTGACTCTGTAACATCTGTCGGGGGACTACAGATGAAAAATAGCCTCTTGGCTAATTCTGGCGCATTTACAGCAATTATGCAATTATTAGCAATTATGTTAATTAATGTGCACTGTCCCTGTTAAATAAACAAACAAATAAAATTAATTTAATCTAACCCTACAAAAAAGAGTGGAAATAAGGGTCATTGTGCCAGGGGCATAGTTAAATGGGCAAATGTGGCAATGTGGCAAAAATGCAGCTGACCACACTGCATTTTATGACCAACACAACCATGGGCACACAGATGGGCACAAGTGCATTTACTGTTTACACAATGTGGGCACTGGACGGGAAAATGACAACTGCACTGGCTGAAAACTAGCAAAGACATGTGTCACACTTGGTGCTGCTTTGCGCCAGCTAGGGCCCATTGTCTGGATGATCTTTGATATTCAGGAATTTCACTCAGGTTCAACCAGTAGCTGCTTTGTGATATGACATAGGGAATGCATTTGCATACTTTGTAAAGTGGTGTTGTAGCTCAAGCACATACCTGTGAAGTGAGAGGCAGCGCAGTAATATCTATCCACACAAACAGTATGGAATCCATACAGGCAGAGCTCTGTGTTGTGGAACAGGTTTTCTATAAGCCTCACATGTATGGTTCAAATCACAAAAACAATATCAGACCTCATGCTCGGCCAAGAGCACATAGCTAGAGCTTTCTTGAATGAGCGATCCACACTGTAATGACTAGAGCAGGGGTTACTCTGTAAAATGGTTAAAGTCTGTTCATTACACAGTACAAGTTTTGGGAATTGACATCATACTTTTCTTTGCATTTACTCTTTAACATATCTGAGATGAGCAAATGTCATATATATATATATATATATATATATATATATGATATGATATGATATGATATGACATGATATGATCCACACATACTGGCTGAAGATGCTAGCTGCACTCCATGAATGCCTAGCAGGACAGATGAACCAGCTGCTTCAGGATGGGAAGCACCCGGAGAGGTTAACCCAGGACAGGACAGTCCTAATCCTGAAGGACCCCCAGAAAGGACCTATCCCATCCAACTACTGGCTGATAACCTGCCTCTGCACAACATGGAAACTCCTATCAGGTATCACTGCAGCTAAGATGAGTCGGCATGTGGCTCAATACATGAGTGGGGCTCAGAAAGGAGTTGGCAGTAACACCAGAGGAGCCAAGGACCAGCTATTGGTCGACAGAGCAGTCGCCTGAGAGTGTAAGAACAGACGGACCAACCTGTACTCTGCCTGGATTGACTACAAGAATGCCTACGACTTGATGCCGCACACGGATACTGGAATGTCTTGAACTGTAAGATCAACAGGAACCTAAAGGCCTTCAATGGGAATGTGGAATACAACCCTAGAGGCCAACTCAAAGCAGAATGCCAAAGTCAACATCAGGTGCGGCATATACCAAGGAGATGCGCTGTCACCACTGCTGTTCTGCATAGGCCTGAACCCCCTCAGCCAGATCATCATAAAGAGTGGCTACGGATACCAATTCCGAAGCGGGGCAACAATCAGCCACCTGCTCTACATGGATGACATCAAGCTGTATGTGAGGAATGAGAGAGAAATCGACTCACTGATCCACACCAAGAGGAGCTACTGTAACAACATAGGGATGTCATTCAGATTGGATAAGTGCACCCGGATAGTTTCAAAGAGAGGCAAGATGATTAGAACTCAAGGGGTTGACTTGCCAGAGGGCAATATAGGAGATATCCAGGACAGCTACAAATACCTTGGTATCCCACAGGCTAATGTCAAGCACAGATAAATACCTCCAGAGAGTAAGGCAAGTCCTGGAAAGTCAGCTGAATGGTAAGAACAAGGTCCGAGCCATCTATTTCTATCTATCTATCTATACATGTATATGTATGTATGTATGTATGTATTATTATTGTCAGTTGCTGAAAAATTGAGATGTTTCTGCTGACAAAATGCTTATTGGGGAAACTGGACAATATCACAAAATTCAAATGATCAAGTTCTTCATAGTTGTTTCATTGAACATTTAGTATTGTTATTATTAGCACTGTATACATTTCGTTTATTACAGTAAGCATGTTGCTGATTGCTGTAGTTTTCTTTCCAAAAATAAGCACGATTCTGCTAACAACAATCGATATGTAAAATGACTGAATGAGCTACGAATGCTCTGTGGAGTGCAGACTTTATTTTTTGTATTTCTTGCCATTTCTATTCACATTTTCCATAAAGATTTCAGATTACATACTGACAGCATTGCATTCTGGTCTATTGTGGCTCCTGTCTGTTGAGAAATTGGTAATTCTACATCTTTCACTTTATGATTGTTGACTAGTTATGCAAAATGACTATGAATAAACCTTTTTATGACTCAGATGGATGCATAAACTGCAGTTTTAAAGTGTTTTAATGTGGATCTTCCCTGTAAGTGCTACCAAAAACAAACTGAAGCATAAGCAAATAGGCGAAATTGATCCATGCTCAAGTGTGAATGTATATAGAGCCCTTCATAAAATAAAACAAACACCACCACCTGAACTGAACCCTCATAGTAAACGTAGATGCCATAAAAGAGGAAAAAAAAAGAAGAGGTATTGGGAAGGATCACAGAGAGAGCCAGCCAGGAGTGAAATGAGCACTGAGTGGGCATTTTATTAGCTGAGCTCAGCTCCAACTGATCTGGTCAAAGACCCACATGTGTTTGTGGAGTCACTGAAAACCCCTCCTCCCAGCTGAAATCACAAAGATGCAGTCTTAAATAAACACAACAAAAGACTTTTTGATTGATGCTTCTGTCCGACAAGGCTCACAGTATCATGCAAACATATTTAGAAAGGCAGGGTTATGTGAAAAAACTCCATCAGGATCAAACCCTGTCTGTTTAATCCAATAAATTAAGTTTACTGGAGCAACTTTTAGTATAACATCTTCTTTTAAATTTCTGCAATTATGCAAGTCATCTGACCTGGCTCCGGTTTTAACGCAAATCTGTATGATCTTTAAAATATGGTAGTGCCGCTTTTGAAATCAACTAACATTGCACTTCACTAGAATTAATATAAAAGTTAATATAACAGCAAACTAAATGCACTGTCATGCAATCTTTGGTAGAGTGTATACATCTGCAGGAATGTTAACGGTCCAACATTTCATTCCATCTACTCACAAAAAATACCTCATGGTTCCCTTGTACCATGAACACATGGATTCTTCATTAATACAAGACAAGAAATTATTTTCACTTCCAGTAAATGAGCACTTTACTTTACAAATGAAGTTGATATCTTAACATCCTTTATTTGTAACGCCAAGCTTTTTCACTTGCTTGTCTGGTCAAATTACCAGTCACATGATGAGACAAAAATCATCCATGTGTCACCAGTAGATCAGAGGCTCCAGCTTCTCTAACTCTTTGGTATATGTTACATTTATGGTTCCCACTCCAGATGTGCGCTTTTACTCCCCTCTTCCTGGCCCCTTAAAGACACCTAGGCTTTTTCTTGAGGGCATATGTGGGACAAGAGGATGTCTATCATGTTCTTGATAATGGGGGTCTGTGGGTGAAGACTATGGGGCAGGTGGTGGGACAGCGACATCTCCCAGGCATCCACCAGGTGAACGTTTAGCCCTTTGAACACGGCCCGGAGCGCCCTGTCCCGCTGTAGTGAGTACCAGTCGCTGTTGGTCAGCACTTTACCAGGCCCTATAGTCTTAAGGTTTGCAGTCCGGATGACCACCAGCGTGTCGGGAGCTCTGTCCAGCAGCCGCAGTACCGCCTTGCGGATGTTGTACATTCGCCGCATGTACACCTCGATGGGAAAAGGGCCGAAGTGAGCCCAGACGCTGAGAACCACGACAGTGTTGGAGCCTCCAGCGATACTGTCCAGCTCGTTGGCGATGTAGTGCAGCTCACTGGTTGGGATGGTCGTCCAAAAGATTGGAGGGCCATGGCAGCGATACTTCACCAAGATGTTTCGTGCCACATCCACTGCCATGTAGGGTCCGCTTATCGATTTCCTGTTGTACAGCTTAAACATCTTGAGGTCTACGACAGAAAGGCACTATCAATGGAGAGCAATAAATTCAAAAACATATGAAGAAATAAAAAATAAAAAACCTCAAAGCTACTCTCTTGATGTGGGGAGCCTATAAGATCCACAGGACTTTGTCAATCAAAAATCATGGAAAGATCATACCACTACTGTAAGTATGATGATTTGATTTTTTTTTTTTAACTAACTGCACTGCAAAACATCTGTTTTAATAAGTAATTTCATATCATATTCAGTGTTAAAATCTTGGTTTTCTTTAGAACAAGTGGAAAAATCTCTCAGTGGGGTCAGCTGT
This sequence comes from Myripristis murdjan, assembly GCF_902150065.1. Taxonomy (NCBI): domain Eukaryota; kingdom Metazoa; phylum Chordata; class Actinopteri; order Holocentriformes; family Holocentridae; genus Myripristis; species Myripristis murdjan. Next base: position 22,898,052 of record NC_044002.1, on the reverse strand, counting down.
AGGTGAAACTCAGTCATTCACCCACTCATTATGCTCACATCCAAAGTTTTCAAATTAAAGCCCACTGCCTTGGCTTGGTCATACAGCCAAGCCAAAACCACCACAAAAACACAATATTATGGGATACACAACAATCATCAATTCATCCTCATGGCTTCATCAAGCGAAACATAATCCTTGTGCTTCTGCAGTATTGTGATTATAATCCATGACAATGTCACCATTATTAATACATGTTATTGCTATGATATTATTGCACTTTGACTATTTGTAGTCATATGGCAGTGATTATATAATAGAAGCTGTTTGCAGCCATGACAATTTGTTTTTGGTAATAATAAGAGTAGTATTTAGTTGTGGTTTAAAAACATATTATAGCGGTAAGAAAGAGTTTACTGTCTGCAGGAGTCAGTGCCAGCACTTTTCCTTGTCTCACAGTTCACAGTGTGAGTAGCGCAGCTTGTGCAGTTGAGGCTCATGTAACTTTTGAGCCACATGGTTTTCTTACTGCAGTACATTTATCTGATCAGGTAACATACAATGAGAATGCTCCTGTAAGAAGATGCATTGTGGAATAAGTTCTTGTTTTATCTTTTTTACATCAGAATCCTCTGGAAGTCTTTCCTATTCAAGTTAATGTACACACGTCAAGCCACAGCAATCACTGAAGGCTTTAACAGTGAAAATGAGACTAAATTACTTGTCAAGTTGGAATTTTCTTTTTCTTTTTGGTAGACAGCAACATTAGGATACTATTTTTAAAAAATACAACACAGCTTTTTGCTGTTGTCACTGATTATAAAACATCAGATCTGTGTGTCATGTAGGGATGAGGAGTTAAAAGCTGGGCAACTTCCAGATCCAGATCCGGTGTTACCAAACTCTGCCAGTGGATCATTTACCTGGCAGAACACTGTTGAGGTATTCAAACCACTGTCTCATGGTGGAGTCGCCGTACATGTGCACCAGCTTGCCTGTCAGACACTGACTGATGGCAGAGGCGTTGTTGAACTGATGAACTGTGGCGCCCCCTAGTGCTCGCCATGCACCCTGGTAGTAATATCCAGCAGGTTCAGGCTTCACGGTGCTGCTCCTCACCTCTGGCTGTCCTGAGAGGAAGATAAAGACAAACATCTGTGATGTGGATGTCTTCTGTGTGGTATTTGTTTCCAAAAGAAGTGGATAGTGTGAAGGAGCTTTTTACTTCAAGTTGCTAAATTTGAGTCCTCTCTGATGCAGCTGAATTTCTAGGTGTGCCAAAGTTGGACAGAACCCGTCTGACAGGTGGATGATTCTATAGGCCAAAGCATTGAACTTTAGGCTGTGATGTTGGCAGAGATGTTAGCAGCTGAACCTGAACAGCAGCTGTGGTGCTGCAGGCCGGACAGGTACAGCCGGCTGATGCAGTGACAGAGGGTTTAGAAGCTAGAAGCGTAGAAGCTGCACTGTTCAGTGACGCAGACTGAGTGGGTTCTGCTGACAGAGCCTGGCCATGAAACTGCTTTTTAGTCAAGGTGCAATTACTTTTGAGCTTGACAAAGAGGTGACAATACATAACACTGGCTGTATTCCTTAGTGGTAAATGCCATATTTTTGTTCAATCCCTTAAATTAAAGCTGAAAGTCTGCACCTCAATCATGTCTTGATTACCCCATTTCAAATCCACTGTGGTGGTGTACAAGGGCAGAATTATGAATATTGTGTCACCGTCAAAATACTGAAGGACCAAACTGTATATAATGTTTCAGAGCTCACAGTTCTTGAAAGTACATGGAAACATTTCTTCCACCAGCCAGTAACAAAAGGTTAAAGGTGTGCAGAATAAACAAACAAACAAACTCCTCGATTGACATTATTAGCAACAGGTGGAATATAGAATCATTGTTTTTTTTTTTGTTTTTTTTTTTTTACCTTTCTCCTTTGGCAGCACAGTGATGTTGTTGGGCCCTGAAGCTTGAATGGAGATTTTGAAGTTCACCTCACTGTGGAAAAATGCAGAGACATGATGAACAGGGCTGGACTGGGAGACTTTTTCAGGCCAGGAGGTAGTCATGTAATCAGCAGGAGTGGGGGGAGGAGGGGAGGGGGGCGTAATGTGGGATGAGTCAGGTTCGGGGCGGGTTGGGGGGTAGGGGGGTGATGCGGGGCGAGTCGGATGCGAGTTGGGGGGGCAGGGGTGGGGTGAAGTGCGGGGCGAGTCGGGTGCACTGCGGGACCGCGTCTTCCTTGAGTGTCTTTTTGTTTTTTCCTTTCTCCCTTTCCGCACCACCTTTCCTCTTTAACTTCAATCCAATCACGCAACCTTTTCTTCCGTCTCCTCTCCTCCACAGACACACATACGCGAGTCACGACACCCCCTCCTCAACATGCTGCCTGTGTTTACAACGGACTCGGACTGTTGGGGCGGGTGTTAATCAAAACAAACCAATCACGTCTTGAGCTCTTCACAGGCTGCTGGCCTCTGATTGACCTGGCCTGTCTCTCTGACTTAAAAAAAAAAAAAAAAAAAAGTCAGACTGGCGAGGCCAGCCGGACCGGACCGGCCTGACAGCTGATTGGCCTGGCCGGCGACCTTTCTAAAAAAAAAAAAAAAAAGGCAGGCCACCAGGCCAGTAACAGGCCGAAACTTTCTCCCGGTTCTCCCGATGTACAGTCCGGGCCTGATGATGAAGATGCAAAAACGAGTATTAACTCATCAATTTAACAATGTAATAACAAGAAGGCAGTCATGCCCAGGCCACACTGTCTACCTAAGCAGTATGTGTGTATGCAGCAGGCCCTCTTGCTTCTCATTCCCTGCCAGTTACATTGCAGCAGATATTATGGAAAGTGATCCCCAGCTCTTTTTGGAATTCAGACTGAACCTCTGTATGCAAGCAGTTGTCTTCTTTCCATCTAGTTCCAGTATTGGTCAGTGTGGTGAGCAGATGTGGTTTGTCTATAGAATGCCAGATTACCAACTTAAGTGGCCACAAAGTATTTGAATCCAAACAGGTTGTGTCCACGTTGGGTTGGCATAGCACAAAGCTGATTTCATGGGCTGTGATGCAGTCATTCGGTAACACAGAACTGAGTAGAGACCTTGAGGAATCCATAGGTACCACGCATGTCATACTAGCTCACCTCCCTCACCTTTGAAAGAGCGTCCCCCCCTTGAACATGGGAATTTGCATGAAGCCTCCTTTATAGTGGTTGATCCTGGTATCACAGCTCAGATTCTTTGGCTTGTAGCAGAACCACGGCTCCCCCGTGTGGAGGTCGGTGTAGTTGCACAGAGGCTGGGTTGGAGGCAGGCAAATGTTACAAACCGTCGTTTCAGAAACAGAGCCGGACTGGAAGAGGCTCTTGAAGTAAATGCGGATTGGCTGTTCCACGGTCAGCCTGCGCAGAACCGTGATGGCCTCACTGGAGTGAACCAGTGTCACCTGACAAGGGGAGGAACCAGGGTTTTCACTCAGTTAGACAATGTTTTGTGATTAGCGATTAGATAATGCCACTTGTTTCCAGTGAAAATTTACGTGTTTACAGATTTGCTTAAATCAAGTGTCTTTTTCTTGATCCTTCCTGGAGGAAACAGCACTACTCACAATCATGGTCTAATAATCAATAATCAAATCAATAATAACCAATAATTTCTGCTAGTGTTCACTAACAACCTGAATTCAGAGTTCATTTTTTCGAGCCAAAGCTTGAGACAAATCAAACTGCGGCCTGGAAACTCTCACACTCCTACTGAATACCACTGACTCATCTGTCTTCCAATCCACACATTTACAGTCACACTAAACAACAAAATAGACTTTAGTGTCACCTCAACTTGTGCTCGTCCCTCCCAGAGTAATGGAAACACAGCGGTGTAGGAGCCGTTCAGGTGGTCCACCACTCGCCCGGCCACGCCTGCAAGGAGCTCCGGGTCATGCAGGCGAGCAATCAGGAAATCTCCCCCGAATTGTTTTGGTCGACCCTGGAAGTCACCAATTTGGATCAGAGCCTCCAGCTCATCACCTACATGCCACTGACCTCCTGCCCTCATCGGCAGGATTGTGAAGGTGCTGTGGGCGGGGTCAGAGGTCATGTTCAGGGATACAGGCACATGAGGGGTTTCATGCCAAGCGATGGAGTCCAGCAGGCGGTGTTCCTCAGGCGACAGCTGCTGGTGGCTGCAGTTGATGTGTTGGCGGTTTGGGACAGGAGTGGTGGGGGTGATTTTATTCTGAAACTGTCAAGGAGATGGGAAAAAAAGATAAAAACAAAATAGCATCCTATGACTGGAAGAGAAGAGAAGACGTGATGAGAGGGATTGACTGGCTGAATGAATGAATGAATGAATGAATACATGAATGAATAACTTACTAAAGGATGAGCAGCTGTCAAACTGGCCACAGCTGGACCCTGAAATCAAGTGATCAACAAGGTGGTTGACTGGTCATTTAACTTTAATAGTGATGATGTGTATAGATGGAAAAACAGTCTCTACTAAAAGCAAAATAAAAACTGACATCCGCCTCTTTTTTTATAACATGTAAATACCTACTGTATATATTAGTCTCTCTCAGACAGTGCATAAACACTGCTATTATTTATTTTTGTGACAGTAGGTGTTGCTGTAACACCAGGTTCTGTGGGGAACACTCAAAGTAAGCCCATGTTGTCTTTACTGCTCTGCAGGTATGTAAAATGTGGTGTAAATCAATCTAGAGTGGGTTGTCATGTTACCTAGATGTTAACTAAGCATTCAGACAGATTTATGGATGATATAAGCGTTTAACCTGTTTGCGCAACATTTTTTTGTAGTGCCCCCTAGTGATGAAAGGCAATGTGCTTGGATGCTATTTTGGAACAATGCTACCCAGCTGGCATTTTAACATTTATTCAACACTGAATCAACATCGTAACTCATGGGTGAATCAATGTTGAATTTGGTTTTGATTTTGCAAACCGAATCAACGCTGATATTGTGATGTTGTTTCAATGTCTTACGTTTCAACATGAGTGAACTAATGTTGAAGACCCAAGAGTGAATTAATATAGAAAATTCCCTGCGGAAATTTTGAGAGTGCCTCGGGGGCCGTTGCCGAGGGGTGCGTGTCTGACCTCTGTCTGAATCACTAAAAAGTAAGAAGAAGAAACTCTGAATGTGCTTGCCACCCTTGCGACCCTGTGGCCATGTGGTAACCTGCCAGCCCTATGCTGTTTGTAGGTTGTGTAGTGTTGTCGCTCTTGGGGAGTTGAACCCTGGTCTCCTGCATGGCAGGCAGAGACTTTATCTGCTGTACTACTGGTGCTTGTGTGGCCTGAACCAGAAATGAGGCCCTATAAAGTGTGAGCACACAGCATGAGTGACAGTGGCACTTGGCAGAGAAGCGCCTAAAAGTAGTGTTCAAACAAATGCTTTTTTCTCAATGACAGTAAGTCCGAGCAGAAAATAAATATAATGGGAGTCTATGGGGGAGCTGGCACTCCTGCCTCGTTAAGTGTCACTGTGTAAAAAGTATATGTTGCTTTGCTTTTCTAGTTACATTTTCCAAAGCAGAACTATTTTTCCTACTACTTTCCTACTACTCTCCTCTTTCTTTCTTCTTTATATTCATTGTAGCCTATTAGTAAATGTTTGACAGTTTCTGGTGTATTGCAGTCAGGTCCAGTGGGGTGTTCTCCTATAATATGCAGAGTCTGGTCAAGTCCTGTGTGGCCTATTTTTAAGTGGATCTCCTCCCTTGGGCTCCTGCACTGTATCAGTAATATTCCAATATTCTTGCCAAATGTTGTGTATTTGATCCTTTATAAGATTTATGACTTCTTCCTTATGTATATTGTCTGTATCATTTTCTATACTTCCTGCTTATGAAGTCTCATGTGATCTCGAGATTACCTCTTTGTATTCGAATACACCACATGGAGGACACAAACTCATCTGTGTCTATTTTTAATGTATAAAATGTATATTTTCGAATTTTTTTTAATTGAAGAACATTATGAACAACATACAAAAAATGCTAGTAAAATAAAAATAACGATCATAATGATAATTTCAAAATAGAACATCAACATACAGATCTTGTTTAAATTTCAACGTTTATTTATTGATAGGTTGTCAACGTTTCCGCAATTGTTAGCTTTATATATTATTTCAACATTGTTTCAATCTTGAAACAACAATTGACATGTTTTAAATTATATTTCAACGTTGAACGTCGGTTGAATGCCAGCTGGGATATTTTCCAGCTCAGTCCAGACATGCTATGTTCCAAATTTTAAGCTTATTTCTCAGGAATCACGGAATAAATATTCAAAAGATTACAAATTTATTACGAAGATTATCAACTTCACAGAAAGGGGCCCTACTTGCAAAAGATTAGTAACTTAAAGGTGCCCTGTTGTAGGAAATCAAGTTTTCTACTGCTTATATGTGATCCGAGATGTTTTATGAAAACATTTGCTGTGCTTAATGTGGTGCCTGGTTTGCCCATTTTTTGTTTTGTTTTGTAATCATGTGATATTGGCTCCCACAGGAAAGTTTACTATAGCAAAGTCACGTAAACAATATTGCAAACCCACCAGATTGTGAATCGATATGTGTCTTATTAGACGGTCTTATTGTCAGGAGCACAGTGGTGAGCAGATATCACATGAACATTGGGAGTGTTGGTTCTTTGCCTGAATTAGCACCACAGTCTACACTCCATTTATTTGAATTCACATATAGATAGATAGATAGATAGATAGATAGATAGATTTTTATTGTCATTGCACAATCATATACGTATAATAATGCAACGAAATTAGGGCTCAGTCCTTTCGGTGCAGGGGAGAATAGAAAGCATCGTGCATCTTGCTAGTTGAATAGCCAAGTCCAGTAACAGATGGCTGCAGCCATGTCTCTGATATCAGAAAAAAAAATGCAACAGTCACGGAAAACACTTGTTGGATGTACAAGCACAGTTCGTCATCCCGTGTTCGCCATGGACCTGGCGCTGGAAAATGCTGGGAGGCGGCGGCCCAAAGGGCTGTCCTTTCAGCCGTGTCAACGCACCGGCCCTGCAGCCTCGGCGTCCTCCGGAATGTCCTGGCAGCGACGAAAGTCCGGTGAAATTGGCATCCCGCAGCGCAATCCCAAGCTCAAAAGGTCCTGATAACTGTTGTTTCCTTTGCTTGTTTACGTTTCTTCCTGGACTTGTCACTGGGAAGAACTATCCATGGAGACCCCGGTGTTCTAACGGCGTCCTCCGGAATGTCCTGGTAGCGATGAAAGTCCGGCGAAAAAGGTACCTCGCAGCACAATCCCAAGCTCAAAAGGTGCTGACGACTGTACGCGTACATTGCCCAACATAAGGTGGTGTTTTAAGCTAAAAACACAACCGTTCACACATACAAAAACATATAATACGGCACCGAGAGTGGAGAGCTGTAGCCGCTGCGTCTATGCGCGCTGCCATGGCAACCACAATATAATATGAAGGTGCACTATGTGAAATTAAGCGCTGATTTAAGTGAGGACCATTTAGACTCAACTGACAAGAACCATGTGGACATTCCTGTGCCAAACCAGAGTATAAATCAGTATAAATCATTTAAACAATGTCCCCTCTTTAGTCTGTCAGTTTCAGTCATAACAGTGTTCTCACCTTCGGCACGTTCATGTTTCGTTGCAGGAAGTACACAGCGGACACGACCAGGAAGACGAAGATGGCAGTGTACTTGGGACGGCACACACTGACTTTCCTCCATTTGCCAGCTTCAGTCTCCATCTCACACCGGTTCACACTGGTGAGAAAAAAGGGAAAGAAAAGGCTTTATTAACAAAGTTTAAGTCCGCAGGACCTTGAACATTGTTAATAGAACCATTTGTAAGTTTAAAGACAATGTGTGGAAACTTGTTTCTGTGTTTAAGGCACCTTGGTTGCCACAGCAGCAGTCTTTAAAGCTGCAGTAAGCAATTTATGACCACTAGAGGGTGTGTAGAGCACAAACTGACATCATTTGTAATATGAAAAATTGTTATGATCATCTTTTTATATTTTGCTCTTTTTTTGTTCCTTTGTGAAATACTGAGACTGATTAGATTTATAACATGAGGCTTCCTCCGGTAATTAAGCAAATGCAACAACCTGCCAAACCACTGGATGGGTGGACTGTTCACCACTCTGCATATGCATCCTATGATGGGGGTTCACTCTGCTCCAGGCTACATGAATGTCGTGAAATTAAAAAATTCATGGCAGTCTGCCAAGTAGATTTGGAGCTTTGGCCCCTGGCAGGCTAAACAAGATGAGCAGGTTTACTTCACTCTGAGATCAACTCACAACATAAAACTGCACCTCTGTTCTTGCTGTAGGGCATGCAATCAAAGTATTATTTCAACTTCATTACATATTTCAACAACATTAAATCGTTTTATCACATTATACAGAGTCTTATAAAGAGCCTTTTTTTTGCAGTCACTACTAGGTCTTTGTCAGGACTTAATAAATCAGGCAATATCTCATTATGATTATATCTCTCTTTGAAAAATAGAGATTCGCTCTAAGATATATCTGGCATTTCCAAAAGGGATCAGCAAAATTCAAACATGTGAAACTCCAAAAGCCCGCAAAATATACCTCAAGAATCAGGATGGGTCTTACCTCGGCAGACACTCATTTCTCGTAGATGGCAACTGTGGAAAACTATCATCCAGCCTCCTGGTTTGCCATTAGATTACTTCTCCTCCTCAGTAGAGATCTAGCCACTCCCACACTGGTGTTTATTGTGACAGATGCACCAGTGATGAACAAAACATACACTGTGACATAGAGGAGGTGAACAGGAGTCTCTCTTATATTTCCCCCGGACTCTGTGGTTATGGACTCATTCTTTGAGCTCTGTTCCTGCTCTGTGTGTGAGTCTGAAATGAAGTTCTTAAGTGTGATGTTTAATTAACAGAAATAAACTGGAGGATAATTTATGAATTTACACAATCCACAATTTTCTGCAAACATTCTTCTCTGGCTTTATTTCTGGCCACAGTATTGCTTTTTGCAGTAATATTTTTTTTGTCTTCCTCATATCTCTCCATAATGACAGTTCGCTCCTCCTCAGTGAAGGAGGTGACATGCCACCAGTCCATTTTGTGTAAAAGCGTCAAATGACACAACAAACGCCCCTTTTAATGTGACTGCACACAGAGCAATACAAACATCTGTGACGTGGATGTAGTGTGTGTGGTTCCAGTGGGTAGCAGGAATGTTTTACTTGAACTGAATTTTTACATAACCACCAAGAGCAAATGTACAGTAAAATACTGTAGAGCTGCAACTCCTGATTATTGTCAATGAGTAATTTTTTTTAATTAAATGATGAAAGATTTAGTATATAAAGTTGCAAAAATAAAGCCAAATGCTTGTTGGAAGTTATTAAAGCCCAAAGTGATATCTTCAGTTTTTTTCTTAGTCTGACCAGCAACCGAACAACCCAAATTATTAATTTTGTAATGATATGAAGAAAGAAAATGTCTACAGAATCTACAGAAATGTAAGGTGGGCCTTGGAGAAGTATGTGACAAAAGACACTGGACACTTACTGTAAATGAACAAAAAAATATGACCCTTAGTCAAAAAGCAAAATAGGCATATTAATGACTCAGTTTACAGTGTAAGGGCGTTCACTGTATTTCCTTCATCTAAACTGCATATTTTTTATTAGGTTGTTCTTGTCTTGAACCCCACAAAACCAGGTCAATCAGTGCACAAGGTGAGTGAAAATTAGCTTAGAGATTTCTGCATTCAGTTTTGATTTGACAATATGACACAAGATCACACGGTACATTATTTTTTTGTGTTTGTTAAGCTTGTCTTTGTATAATTGATTTGATAAATATCTCTAAGTACAAGTTAGAGTGATGGAACGTCTTGGTAGCTCAGCTGGTGGAGCAGATACAACATTTCCAGGCTCAGTCCTCACTGCAGCCGCCTGGGTTTGAATCTGGTCCCATGTCTGTGGCCATATTTTATACCCTGAAACAGGGTATGTTTGTTTGTGTCCGTCACACTCTGCTGGACATATTTTCATTTTTTCCTCAGGTGTTGACAAAGTAAATAAAACAGCCATTGTCTGTGTCACTAGGCTGAATTGATGTTGTAATTGTAATTGTAATTAAGGTTAAAAATGTTCCCAGAAAAATGCTTTGCCAAAGAGTTGTTTTTTGTTGTGATCACCTGACCGAGGTGTGGTTCTGATGTTATCTGTCCGAGTCTCTCGTCCTCTGCAGACATGTATTGTTCATCCTCATTGTCATCAGATATTGACATGGCAGGGATTTCTGCTTTTTACTTCAGCTGTTGACCTTGAGAATCCTTTCTAAGGCTTGAATCCTCCTTGACACTTTTGTGGACTGAAAAAACTGATGTAGCTCTGAAATGATTAGCCTATTAATTTCAGTAGATGATTGGACATTAATTGATTCTCTTTTTGATAATCAGTTCATCATTTTAATAATTTATCAAGTAAGAAAAAGCCAAACATTTGCTGATTCCAGCTTCACTAAGATAACTATGATGAAAAGAATTTCTTACTTTTCTCTGTTCATATCCTTATAAAATAAACAGCACTGTGCAGCTCTGGATATTACTACCAGAGTGTGTGGTGAGCACTAGGGGGCGCCAAAGCTCACCAGTTCAGCAACTCCTCTGCCATCAGCCAGGGTCTGAGAGACCAGGTGATTTACCTGTACAGCCACTCCACCAGCAGACAGTGGTTTGAACACCTCAATGCCAACCAAGTTAAGTGCTCAGTCACTGGTGGCGAAAATAACTTTATTGTGTGTGTGTTTGATCTGTGTGTGTGTGTGTGTGTGTGTGTGTGTGTGTGGTACCAGGGACTTAAGAGATATTTTGCAGGAGATGCAGGACATAAACTGTCAATAATTGAGAGGCAACACTGTAGATGAAAATATATTATGAGGAATTTTACTACAATGCAGGTAAACTTACTTCAAAAGTTAAGACACAATCTCCAGCTGCATTGCAGCTCATACACACATCCATCAAAACAGTAGTCGGGTCAAAATGAATTGTATATAATAAGAGGCCTGCACATTAAAAGTTGATCCAGTCACCTTTAATTAGTCGATCAAACATTCATTCATTCATCGTTCATTCTCCAAGCTGCTTATCCTGATTAGGGTCACAGGGTGCTGGAGCCTCTCCAAAAGCACAATGGGAAGAGAGGGTGAGGAAACATCCTGGACAGGTCACCAGCCCATCACAGGGCAGACACACAGACAGACACGTTCACACCGATGGACTTACATGTGTTTGGACTGTGGGAGGAAACGGAGCTCCAGGTGGAAACCCACACAGACACAGGGAGTAAGAACATGCAAACTCCACACAGAAAGGTCTTCCTGGATCAACCAGATAGTGTTTACATCCTGATGGAGCTTCTTCAGATAATGTGCAAACATTCTCTATAATGTGGTTTTAACACAAATTCAGTCAGGAAGACTATTTATATCACTCAGCCTCTCCCTCACATTGTTAGCCTATCGTGTGCCAGTCTGCCTTGATCTTATGCTATCTGCCTTGTTTCCTCACAGCCCCATCCATAATTCTCTCTGCATTCCACTTTAGGCTGCAGTGCTAATTTTAGACTGCATCTTGTATTTAAACACTTGTAAATTTTAAACTAGAAATAAGACAAATAAATGAACAATTTACAACAGATTCTCCTCATTTGTTTATTCAAATGCTGAAAATATCAGCATCTTGCGATTGTAATCAATTAAGAGGTAAACATAATAAAATTCCAACCAAGTCATTGGAGGAAATGCATGTGGCATTATGGTAATATAGTCTGGGCTAACTTGTTGCAGGCTGTGCAGCAGAGCCAGATGAGGTGGGTGTGTCTTCTGTCTGTGAGGAAGGAGCTGTGGATTGGGTTGGGCTTCATGTTGCTTCACCATCAAGCAACATCAAAAGGCATGAATATCACCTGAGGGACTTCCACTATAGATAATGTACTATGCATGCAGCTTTTGTCCCTCTCTTTACTGTGGGAACTCACACTAGAATCCTTTTTACTTCTATCTGCCAATTATAAAAGGACCGGCTTGCCAACATTTGTCAGCTGACGTGAGTGAGATGTTCTTATCCTGAGCTGCACTTGCACTTGAATGTCTTCACCATGAGTCATTATTTAGGCCACAACAAAGCAATTATGACAGTCAGAATTAATTATTGGTTGTCACTGTCTGACAGTGTGAAATATATGCCTCTTTCTGATTGAGCCCAATTTGATATGCAACACCCAGGGCTGTCTCTTACCATCTTGATGCCCTGGGCAAGACACCTTCTACCACCTTCATAAAAGGCATAGCTTTGGTTTCAGTAGAGACATTTATTAAACTTTTTTTTTTAAACCATACACACAACCAGTAAGTGTGGTTTGTTATCATGCTGTTGCTATCAGGCATGCTTTCCTAGTGTTTCTTGTGTTTTGTTGCTCCCATGTCTGTTTTGCCTGTCTGCCTGTTGTTAGGACCCCTTCTAGTGGTAACCAGGGACACAACCTGAAAGGTGCATCGTCCTCCACTCCCAAGCTGAGTAACAGCTGAAGTGAAGTGAACTATATACAGTGTCAGGCAATAAGGAGAATAGCTTCGGGGTGGACCTCGGCCAAAATAACAAACAAAACAACACTAACTCAGAGATGTGAGAAAACCTACAAAAGAGAGAGAAAAGAACATACAACATAACTGACCTCCCTAACTTAACAAAACCAGGAGAAAAGGAAACCACAAAGAAAAATGGCAGCCCACCCCCACAGTTACTTATCTAACAGTATATGTTTAAACAAGAACAATATCTAAAATTAGAGCGCCCACACACACCACACATGCAGGCGGACAGTCAGCAGTCAGTTGGGAGCGGAAGAAGGGTTCCTCGGTCCTCCTTCACTGGTCTCCTTTTATAACACCCGTCCCGCTGGCTGGTCCAATCAGTCCAGCTAACTGGGCAAACAAATCACTGCACAAACACACATTAGACACAGCAATACAACCATAAGTCGGAACACTGCCTATTTGTGTGTGTGTGTGTTCTGGGCGTGGGCCACCAACTGATCCTGATTTCTGGTCTACCTGCACACCTGCCATTCATGAGATCATCACCAGCCAGTTTATCAACAATGGCTCATCCAACACTCATTGCCAAATTGTGGTCCTTAACATTGAGGCAGATACTATACAGACAGAAGTATTGGTCCACCTGCACTTTCCACTTACATGAGCTTTTCTGACATCCCATTCAAAATCCATAGGCATTAATATGGAGTTGGTTCCCCTTTGCAGATGATGAGACAAAAATCATCCATGTGTCTCCAGTAGATCAGTGGCTCTGGCTTTCTATGCTAACTCTTGAACACACCTAAGCTTTTTTTTGAGGGCATATGTAGGACAAGAGGACGTCTACCATGTTCTTGATAATGGGGGGTCGTGGGTGAATTTCATGGGACAGGTAGTGGGCCAGGACCATATCCCAGGCGTCCACCAGGTGAACGTTCAGCCCTTTGAACACGGCCCGGAGCGCCCTGTCCCGCTGCAGTGAGTACCAGTCGCTGTTGGTCAGCGCAATGCCAAGTGTCAAGGCCCTGAGGTTTGCGGTCCGGATGACCACCAGCGTGTCAGGAGCTCTGTCCAGCAGCCGCAGCACCGCCCTGCGGATGCTCTGCAGTCTTCGTATGTACACCTCGATGGGATAAGAGCCAAAATGAGCCCAGACGCTGAGAACCACGACAGTTCTGGAGCCTCCGAATATGCCGTCCAGCTCGTTGGCGATGTAGTGCAGCTCATTGGCTGGGATGGTTGTCCAGCTGAGTGGAGGGGCGTGGGGGCGATACTTCACCAGGATGTTTCGTGCCATGTCCACAGACATGAAGGGTCCGGTTTTCTTCACACTGTGCAGGTTAAACTCTTTGAGGTCTGAGACAGAAAGGTGTTACAAATATTTATTTAAAAAAAAACAAAAAAAAAAACATAATAAATTTGAAAAAAATAAATCCTTAAAGCTAATCTCTTGGTGATCTTACATGATCCAGAGGACTTTCTAGATGAACAGTTATGTGCAAACATCATATCACTATTGTATTTTACTGTTTTGGTAAGTAATTATGTAAACTATTCAGTGTTAAAATTTTGTTTACAGTGTTAAAATCTTAAAAAACATATGGCAGTGGATTTGGGGCAGTGACACAGAAAAAAAAAAAAAAAAAAAAAAAAACGTGGCAAATCTCCCCCTTTTCAGACTACAAACTATATTATGTTCCGAGCAAAACTGGGAAGAGACTCAGCAGCCAGTATGCAGTACAGTATAGAAAATGTACCATAAAACTCACAAAGCCTCTCAAGTTTATTTTTTTCTTTATTCTTAAACTAGGCCGAAACCAGCCGTAATCATAACCTTAACCCTTTTAGAGTTGAATTTTAGACTCTAACCATAACCTGACCATAACCTTAGCCAAACTCAGGCCTTTAATAATTTTTTAAACTTGACCAAGACCAATTTAAATCCTAAACTTAACCATTCAGAATAAGATCAAAATAACACATTGTCAACATAACCTGACTCTAACCTTAACCTGGTGTGGTGAGCATGAGGGAGAGCAGCTCCCATTCGTTTTATTCATTCATTCATTCATCTTCTAAACCGCTTATCCTCACTAGGGTCGCGGGGGGTTGCTGGAGCCTATCCCAGTGCACATAGAGCGAAGGCATTGAAACACCCTGGACAGGTCGCCAGTCCATCACAGGGCCCATTCGTTTTATTAATAATAAATTACTAACAGCCAACCACCACCGACTGTTGCAACAGCATTAGGAATGCAGGGAAGGGGTCACAGGGTTTTTTGATCCACACACATGCATAATGACAACTGCAGTTTTGGCGCTGTTAGAGGACCTTGCCAGTGCAAGAATAAGAGAACGTTTTTTTTTGGTAGACTGCAACATTGGGATACTATCTTTTAAAAAAATACAGCACCTCTTTTTGCTGTTTTCACTGATTACAAAACATCATATCTGTGTCTCATTTGAGGAAGAAGAATTCTGGAAACCCCTTCCAGATCGAGATCCAGTGTTATCAAACTCTGGTACTGGATCATTTACCTGGCAGCACACTGTTGAGGTAGTCAAACCACTGTCTGATGGTGGAGTCGCCGTACATGTGCACCACCTTGTCTGTCAGACACTGACTGATGGCAGAGGCGTTGTTGAACTGGCGAACAGTGGTGCCCCCTAGTGCTTGCCATGCACCCTGGTAGTAATATCCAGCAGGTTCAGGCTTCACGGTGCTGCTCTTCACCTCTGGTTGCCCTGAGAGGAAGATAAAGACAGACATCTGTGACGTGGATGTCATCTGTGTGGTTCCACTTGGCCTAAAATAAATATATTTGCAAAAGAACTCAACAGTCCAACTTCCAGTTGCTAAATTTGAGTCCTCTCTGATGCAGCTGAATTTCTAGGTGTGCCAAAGTTGGAACCTGTCTAACAGGTGGATGATTCTATGGGCCAAAGCATTGAACTTTAGGCTGTGATGTGGGCAAGATGTTAGCAGCTGAACCTGAACAGAAGCTGTGGTGCTGCAGGTCAGGCAGGTACAGCCGGCTGATGCAAGAAAGGTGAG